>NC_080390.1:50839961-51139961 GCF_028751815.1 Salvia miltiorrhiza
AAATTAATCAAAAATAAATAAGATATAATTATTTATTTATTTTTAAAGAAATTCTCTCTCATTTTCTTTATGTGTCATCTTCCCTCTACTCTCTCTCTCTCTCTCTCTCTCTCTCTCTCACACACACACACACACACACACACATTTTGTGAAGCTGAAATGATGGATTCTATTTTATCTTCTCTTCCTATATTTCTCTCTACTATCTCCTAAATTTTAAAACAATTGTCATTAATTCATGGTGTAATTGTAAAAATATCATTTAATTGACGGGAAAAATTGCTAAAAAAATTATGTTTTCCTATATTAATAGATTATGTTAATTAATATTTTTAATTAATCAGCTATTAATTGTGGTCGTCCGCATATTTTTCTCTTTCCAATTAATGATTCCTAGGCAAAAAAATGCATTTTTATCCATAATTAACTTATCGAGTATTAATATTCTCAAAAAAAAAAAAAAACTTGTCAATTATTAATTTATAATTTTTCTTCAATTATATATAAAAAAAATTGTTTAATGAATTACTTGTTCATATCCTACGCCAGAAAATAAGAGATGCCGAAATTATTTACAAGAAAGAAATTGTATAGTTGTTTAAACTAACGAGATTGTATAGTTGACGATCGCTGTTTTATTTTATCAACCATTTTCTTTAACATTTTAGGATCGAATGGGCCTAATTCCCCATAAAAATAAATGAAACTAAAAAAAAGGATGCGATCCAATATATTCGTTTCTGTTTGGGCTTTTAAAAAAATAAGGCTAGATCATGATATTGTTGCAAAGGGTAATTTTAAGGATATGTCACGTAAAATCACCAAATTTGAACATATTATGATTTAATCTAAAAAAAATTATGTGTGTAACATTACATACTTTTGGCATATTCTGATTTTAAACTCCAACAAAAAATTATGCATATAAATATTTAAATTTTTAGTTGTTATACATTTAACTACATGAACAATAAATTTTACATGGTTTATAAATGTTAAATGACGTTGTTTAATACATAAAAAATTAATAAATTAAATCCATCCTAATTACAATCAGGCAAAATTATCCTGATTAAATCTGCGTATGTGGTCAGATATTGTTCCCGTAGTTAAAATCAGAAACAACTAAAAGTTCATATATTTATACGCAAAATCTTTTGTTAGAGATTAAAATTAGTATATGCCCAAAGTTGTGGTTTTACAAGCATAATCTTTTGTTAAATGTTAAAACTAGAATGTGCCCAAAGTTTGTAGTTTTATAGGTAGAATCTTTTGTTAAAGATTAAAACCAGAATATACCCAAGGTCAGTGGTTTACTAGCCATTAACCCTAATTTTAAACACAATCAGGGGCGGAGCCAAGGGGGCTGGGGGGGCTGAAACCCCCTCCCAATTGTGAGTTTTTTAAAAAAAAATATATAGATATATGTCTATATTATAAAAAAAAATTGTATACATTATTATTATTACTCCTTCCGTCCGCCAAAAGTGGACCACTTTTACTATATCGGGCGTCCGCAAAGAGTATACCACTTTTCTCTTATAGAAATGGTCCCACCATCCACTTTAATCTTTTATCCTTACAAACACTCTTTATTTACAAAAAAATCATCCCAAATTCAATCTCAACCACACATCTCATAAAGTGGTGGGACCATTTTTCCACTACATCAAAATTATCATAAATTTTATTAAATCTCGTGATCAGCCAAAGTGGTCCACTTTTGGTGGACGGAGGGAGTATTATGCTTGTCTTTTAATAGAAAATGCCTAAAATGTAAGGAATGCCCAATTTTTTTTTGTTTGTTATTAGAGCATCCGCATCGCATTACGTGATGCCTCTTACTAGAGTAGAGGAGGCATCGAGTAATGTGATGCAGCCCCTCCCTACTCGAGAGGCTCACGATAGAACAGGTAGGGGGATAGCGGCTTTATTGCGGGCGTGTGCTATGCACGCGCCGAATAAACAAAAAAAAATAAAATTTAAATGTCAAATTTCAAAATCTGACCGTTTTGGCATTTCCCCAAATTTTTGTTTTGAAAATCGGTCCATTTGATCGTTTGGCATTTTTTTTCTTTTTTTCTCTTCTTTAAATTCCCCTTTCTTCTTTTTTCATTTCCACCACCTTCATTATTCTTCCACTTCCATCTCCTCTCCCACCATCTTCAATCTTATTCCTCTCTCTACAATTTTCATGGATCCACACAACCCAAACTACTATGATCTAAATTGGTGCCCCAATCTCTCAGGCGACTATCATCCCGATTTGGAGGGATGTACCGTGGGGGATGATCCTCCAACCGGCGAGGAGGAGCCACCGGTAGCCCATAGTGCCGCCAAATCAAAGAAAGGCAGCCGGAGGAAGGAAATCGCCAACAAGAGCAAGCATGACAAGCAGGCGCTGGCGCCGACGGACCTCATCGTCCAAATTTGGACGGAGGAGACCAACGACGCCATCCGTGGGGCCGATCAAAAGGAGGAGGCGCACTGGACACGGATTGTCGACTGTGTCAACCCCCTCATCGGCGCCAACCTCAAGCACCGCTAAATTCAAGGGCACTGGGCCCGAGTGAGCCAAGATGTGCGGCTCTGGGAAAGTATTTGGGTGGAGACGCGCACCCGGTGGCCTTCCGACCATTCTGAGGATATGCTCCGGGACAAGGCCCAAATCCTCTTCAAAAGTCAGAGCCCAAATAAGGCCGCCTTCAACTATTGGAACGCGTGAAAAATTCTCTGAAACAACCACAAGTTCAAATCGATGTACCTCGAGGGAGACATGCATTCCTCCAAGAGGACAAAGACTACAGAGGAGGGCGGCTTCACCACCTCGGCGTCGGGCGAGGAGATCTCGTCTTCCCGGCCGATTGGAAACAAGGCGGTGAAGGCGGCGGCGAGAGCGGTGAAGGCAAAGGGGAAGGGGAAGGCGGCAAGCTCCGAGCAACCATCGGAATACAAAGAGGCATTGTAGCGGTCCGACCAAAACTTGAAAAAAATCACCGCCGAGTACGCCAAGAAGAACGACTTCAAGGAGAAGGAGAATGAGTTCAAGGAGAAGGAGCTTGATACGAAGCTCCTCAGCTTGGGTACGACGCAAATGAGCGATGCACAAAGGAGGGGACACGAGTACATGGTCCAAGAAATGCTCAAGCGTCGTGGACTGATCTAGAGTAGGATTTTAATTTATGTAATTTTAATTATGTTTTTAAGTTTTTTTTTATGTAATTTTTAGGATTTTTATTTTAATGGAAATTTAATTATTTGTAAAATGTGTTATTTAAATTTGAGCAATTAAAATTAAAGAAAAGTGTAAAAATCAAAACTAAAAAAATCAAGTAGTCTATCATGTAATCTCAATGCGACCTCCTTACTCAATGTGGTCCCCTCCTATCAAGTAGGCTATCAAGTAGGAACCAATGCGGATGCTCTTATTACTATGCTTGTCTTTTATTATTATTGATTCTAGCTTGTTATATATTGAAACTATATAATCTATGAAAATGTTGTTCTTTATAAATTACTATTATGCTCTTCTTTTAATAAAAAATGCCTTAAATATACGGAATGTCTAAAAAACATTTCTCTAGAACTACCGCCCCCGAACCTCCATACAAGTTCAGCCCCCTCCCAAATTAATTCATAGCTCCGACACTGAACACAATCCCCAATTTTTGCACTATACTTATCTAAAATTAATTTGAAAGAATAATACGTACACTCTTTTCACATATAAATCATATAACCTCATTCTAATCTAATATTAAAAATATTGATAAATAATCTTAACAACTCCTTCAATATAGCCTTAATTAAAAAAAGAACATAATTATTATAGAAGAAACATCAGTATTACAATTCGATAAATAACCCTAATAACCCTTAATCAGGGCACTATGAGGAAGATTACAAGGGATAAGAAAAAATCATTTAATTCATTACGTAATAATTATTTTTATCAGTATTTAGCTTCATTTATCACGTAATATTGTATATCATATACATTGTGTTTAATTCTGTATCATATATATATATATATATATAGGGTTGGGTTCTTATAGTATCCAAGCTTATGTTAGATCCGTAGGACCAATTCTTAACCACATGATTTGGATAAGAGGTGCATTGAGATTGTGACACGTGACAAGAAGCTTCCAAGGCAATTCAAGACAAAAATCTGGGCAGGGGTAAAATCGAAAAATATTTTCGGAAAATATATATTTTTATATTCTCAAAATATTCATATAACTGATTTTTTGACCACTGACCCACTCCCACCCCACCCCTCCCCCCCCCCCCTAATTTTTTTTTTCAAAAACTGAATTTCTGAAATGCATATACTTTCACACAAAAATGCATATACTTTCACACAAAAATGCATTACATTTTTTGAAAAAAATTAATTTTTTTTTGCTAGAAATAATTAACTACAAATAATTATTTTTGCAAATACATTTTTTTTAAAAAAATCCTAAACACTAAACCCTAAATACTAAAACACTAAACTCTAAACATCATTAAACCCTAAACACTAAAACCAAAATCCTAAATTAAATACTAAACACTAAAACCTATATACACTAAAACACTACACACGAAAACCTTAAACACTAAAATCTAAACATCATTAAACCCTAAATACTAAAACCCAAACCATAAAATAAATACTAAACACTAAAACCTATACACTAAAACACTACACACTAAACCCTAAGAACTAAACCCTAAACACTAAACGCTAAACATCATTAAACCCTAAACCCTAAAACCAAAATCCTAAAATAAATACTAAACACTAAAACCTATATACACTAAAACACTACGCACTAAAACCTAAAAATTAAACCCTAAACTCTAAAACACTAAAATCTAAACATCATTAAACCGTAAATACTAAAACCCAAACCCTAAAATAAACCCTAAACACTAAACCCTAAACACTAAACCCTAAAACCTAAACCCTAAAAACTAAACCCTAAACACTAAAAACCTAAACACTAAACCCTAAACCCTATACCCTAAAATAAAATATTATAAAACATGTGTATATAAAAAAGAAGAATGCATAATCAAGAACAATAAAATGCATATACTGTTAAATATAAATGCATAAATCAGTTTTTGAAAAAAAAAAATTGGCTTGGGGGGTGGGCGTGGGGGGTGGGTGGGGGTGGGGCAGGGATGGGGTGACGAAAATACCAGATTTATTAAAATGAAATGCATTTTTTGTATAATTTAATTCATTTTTATGTGAAAACTTTATGCATTTTTGTTTGATTTTATATGCATGTGAAACATGCCTATTTTGGGGGGGGTGTGGGGTGGGGTGGGGGGTGGTATGGGGTGGGGTGGTGAAAATACCAAAACTGTAAAACTCAAATACATTTTTCTGTTCAAAGTTATGCATTTCATGTGAAAACTTTATGCATCTTCGTGTGAGACTTTATGCATTTAAAATATATCTATTTTGAGAAAATCTAAAAAATATATATATATTTTTTAATTTTTAATTCTGAAAATTATATTCCAATTTTACCCCTCTCCAGATTTTGCCTTTGAATGCTTGGAAGCTCTTTGCCACGTGTGTCACCATCTTGATGCGCCACATGTCATAAATGTGTGGTCAAGAATTGGTCCTACGGTACTACCATAAGCTTGGATACTACATGATCCTATTCCTATATATAAATATACATTATATAAATAAATAAAGAAATTTAAAGACCGCACGACGATGAACTCAAACCCAAAACCTCATGCCTTGAACATTAACTATTTATTCTGAGGCCAACACACGAAATTCTGTATCATTAATACTACGTACTTTAAACTTCATAATTTAGCTAAATTACTTTTTTCAATATATACCTTGAAAGTTAGGTGGAATTAAATTAAGCCGAATTAAATTAACAGAGCTCAAGTTATAATCAACTATGAGTATATTATTAAATATTCTATAAATATAAAAATATAGTTATAGTTTTATGATGGTCATGCGAACAAAAGATGCTCATCAGGAAAGTGCCAAAGGATGAAAGTCAATAATTTAACTATTCAAGGTATCTTATGCTAATTAAAATGAGCATAACTGAGCTTACTTTTGAATGTTTTAGTATATATAATAAGGACGAGATGATTAGTATATATAATCTAATTGAGCACCGTCTAATACATATGCTCCAAAGCATTATCTCTTTCAAGCTTCAACTTCTGAAAACAGAGCTTGTAATATAACATAAGATTCGAATCAATCTAATACCACATTCCTCAATCATCTCACTATAATTTTTTTAAAAAAAAAACAGTTACATATATAAATGCATATGAACATACAACATTACAAAATAAAAAAATAAAAAAAAGTCTTACAGCTGCACGAGGACATAAGGGCGCGAGCTCGAGGTTGCTGCATTTCGAGATAAGGGCGCGAGCTCGAGGTTGAGCTTGAATAACTAGCCATGGCAACTTGAGAATCGCAACAAAAATGCCTTCAATCGAAGTGGTTATGGGTGTAAATTAGGGTAGAGGGTATCGGGTACACCCTCACTCGACTCGATTACCCGCGCGGGCATCGAATACCCGATACCCTCCCAAATCATAAAGAGGGTCGGGTGCGAGTATGTAATTCCATAAAATTTCGAGTATCGGGTACCCACGTCGGGTAATGCGGGTACCCGTATACCCGATTTTGGATTTAATTAATTAATTTTTTATTTATTTTAATTTATTTATTATCAAATTGCAATAATTTTTAATTTCCTCCTTCCTATTCATAATTTTTAAATAGTTGGACAAAATACCCTCAATTTGCCGGACAAAATACCCTCAATTTGCATGACTTCAAAAAATAGCGGGTAATGTGAGTACCCGCATATGCAACGCGGGGGGAGTGAGGGTATTGTTTTGGGGTGATTTTGCAAGTCGGGTACTCGCAATTTGCAGGTATGGTACTTGACCCACCCCGAATTTTACAATCCGAGAAGTGGTGGACAAATAGTCCTACCAAAATCAGTGGTTGACGAAGAACCATGGTCTTGTGAAGAATAACCCTAACTTTTAGGTTGCAAACTCAATTTTTACCACAATTAACGAATTCAATCTCAAATTACAATAAAATGATGATGTTTTAATTTATAACAAACAACGTCGCTTGCTCGCACGGACAACGTTATCATGTTGGCAATTTTGAGTACCGTGTAAGCTTTAAATCAGGCGAAATTGAACATTATGGAACAAAATTTGAATCAATTGAAAGTTTATATAGTTTACACGAACATTTGAAAGTCATAGTCAAAATTATAATTTGCCAAAGTTCGTGGATTTTGGCGCTATTTGCCCTAAATTTTAATATGCTTACAAAAATTGATTTGCTTCACGTAAACTAATATATATCTTTAATAAAATGACTAAAAATTATTTAGATTTTCAATTGTGAAGTCTAATGAATAATTGATGTGTAACTTAAAATCTGGTTAAAAGATTACAAAATATATTATTCAAGTTAGATTTGAATTTGTAAAGCTTTATGACAAAACTTGGAATTCAACTTTTGTTTAATAAAAATTGCATACATATATACTTTTGTTTAGGTTATGAATTAAAAAAAAATGACGTTTCAAATTGCATCGTTTTAATTCGCTTTTATATAGATTTTACATTTGCTAAAATATCATAAAGTTGAATGTTGAGTTATAGAATTGATAAAATATAGTAAATAACTCAAAAAATATAATTTATTGATTCATTATTTTAATATATGGACTCACATTATTCAATAAATTTAATTATTGGCCAGAGTTATATTAAATAAATTAAGTTAACTTTTTAATAAAAATATAATTATTTATTTGACCAATTAAAAGTTAATGGGCCAAGTTAAAATGAAGTTTGATTAAAAATCAGTGTGAAATAAAAAATTTGACTTGTGAAAGAAATAAGAATAAAGGAGAATAGAGAGATTTAAAATATTTCAATTTTAGAATGTTACATAATCAAATTTGGTTTTCCAATTATAAACAAGATTACTTTATTTCAAGTATTTAATTTTTTTTTTCAAAATGTAATCTCAAAAAATAATGTTTTGTTCAAAATGTTGGCCGAGGGCGATCCGGTCATTTTAGGAAACAGAAAAAAATAAAACAGGGGAGGAGCACCGTTTTGACTCCTTGTGTTTCTAGGGTTTTTGAAGAAGTAGTCTCCAAACCCTCGCAGGGTTGTACTCCGTGAAGCTTCGGTTGTACGTTCAAGAAACTCATCGACAATGGACAAGAGCATGCTCGGAGATCTGGACGCTCTTCCCGAGGAGGATAAGCTCCGAATGTCTTCCATGATCGACCAGCTCCAAATCCGCGACAGGTAATATATATGTGTGTGTGTTTGCGCGCGCCTGCCGCGCTCTGGTTTACGGTTTTATGATTTATTCGGAAATGGAAAACGAATTCGACGTATTTGATTCAACGGTATACGATCTTTCGCATATATTAATCCAAATCGAAGTTTGTTCGAGGCCTAAAAAAATTTGAGTATTATTATTAATTCGTTGGATGTTACTTTTAGTGTCATATAATGGCTTTAATTGGCTTGAATGGGGTTGGTGTTCATTGATTTTAGTTTGGGCGTGTCGTTTCGTTTTTGAGCTTATCTTGGCGTGGAAGTGATTAGTTAGATGGTTGCTTGCTTAATGCATGTGGATATTACGAGTGTAACTAACTGAGTGGACTTGTTCAGCTTTGATCGTGTTTCATTGCAGCTATTCCCGTCTGCAATCTGCAATTAACTATGTTATTTGTTCGGTTGATTTTTTTTTTTTTGCTGGATGGCATTTAATGGCTGTTCCATTGTCGCATATGCTAGAGATGGGGAAGATTAAGGAAAGTTTAGTTCAGTCATTGAATAATATTGGCAAATGTAACTCTGACATTTGTTATTGAAGTGTCTTTCTGGCTTATGATTTAGAAGGTTGATTGTAATTGCTGTAAAGTTATTGCATCTTTTTATGCGGCCTTAATCTAAGAAATGCTAATTGCTAGCTTTAGATGGGTGTTAACTGTGTTGACTCTAATTGGAATGGAATTGGTCATAAGTATGTTGATATGATTGGCTGGGTGAGATTGTCTTGTGTACTATTCTTATTAAAGTTGTCAAACATATGATAATAATTTCTTATACCTGACATCCTTTCCCTTGTGATTTTCTTGATCTGTCTTTGACTCCTTGAGTTTCTTTGTTATCCTCTCTTTCTTTCTTTCTTGATTTTGTTATTGACCCTGCTTTATTCTCTTGTCTAAAGTTTGAGCTATGTATTTTCTCCTTTTGTCCTGGATTTGATGTTATAAAAATCCCATTTTCTTTCTATTACCTAGTAGAGATAGAGAGAGACTAAATTTTTAAAAGAAGCTGCTTTATGGAGCAAGCAATGTTAATATCTATTAGTTATTTGATTCGAGCCTATTTGATTAGGCATCCCATTTGTTCAGTTACTTGTAGGAAGCATTGATTCACATACTCTTCTAAGGATCTAGTTTTAGAACAAATTTTTGTTGGTTTCTATCATTATTTCAACTTGGAAATTTGACATCTTGTATGGTTATTAGTTATTACCGGTTTATGTACTAGAAGATGTTTGGGGGTTGCTGTTTTTCTTGCAGAACTCTATAAGAAATGTTGAAACCTTTCCCTATCATCATGCTAAAATGACTTGGAAAATTTTCATGGTCTTGTACTTGTACATGGTTACTCATAGAGTTTCATTGACTACAAACAAATTAGACCAAAAAAACTGCCAACGGCTTATATTTTTTCCATATTGGTGATTCTAAATACTTTATGGGACTTTACTTGGGTAGTGAAGTATAAAAATATTCCATGTTGTGGGATATATTTGTTAATGATTTTACTTTACATCCACTAAGAACAATTGTAACTACAAAGACTTGAGGGTGATTTCTGTCATTAGTATTGAGGAATTATAATGTTTAATTACAGTTTGGAGAATTCAATGACCAAGCGAAGCTTTACCTGGGTACAGTATATGCCAGTATCATATATACATGTAGAGTCCTGTAATGGGAAAGGATAAATTTTTCGCTGCTAAATAAAGCTCCTTTGCAAGCTATAATAGTCACTCGCTCAAATATTGATCTGCCCATGTGGGATCAATATATAAATAAGTATTGTCTTGGGGAGCATTTTAGAGCTCATGCATTATTGAAGATACTAACTAAAACTAAACTGATACTCATCCCTACCGTCTTATGCTTGTAGATGAGGTCAGTCAAAATGATATCATAGCTACTCCAAACAAAAGGTCTGTGTTGACCAGTCATATGGGAACACTTTTATGTTCAAGGGTTTGACAAAGTTCTCATATTGGGTCTCCACATGTGCTAGCTTTTAGATGATATGGTTAGTCTTTCAACATTTACCCTTATATGCATATGAGAATACGCTTCTCATGCTCTACTGCTTTTGCATGCGTTTTTATCGCATAACTTGATACAGTGACATGGATCACGATTAATTGAAGTTACTGTTATCCCCAGACAGTGACCAATCTATAAATTTCATTTGTTCTTTCATTTTCTGTTCAGTTATCCAATCTTCTTTCTAAGAAACTACCACATATTGGTTTAGCAGAATTGAAGCTGCTAAAATTGGATTATTTATGGATCAATATGCAATACTAACTCTTCTCTTTCTTTTTAATTTTTCTTCCCTCTCATGTCTGATTTCTGGCTGCAGTTTAAGGATGTATAATACACTTGTGGAAAGATGTTTCACCGACTGTGTCGACACATTCAGGCGCAAAACTCTAGATAAGCAAGAAGAGACTTGTGTCCGCAGATGTGCGGAGAAATTCTTAAAGCACTCTATGCGCGTCGGCATGAGGTTTGCCGAGCTAAACCAAGGAGCTGCCACACCAGATTAAGATGCAGTCACAGACCTTTTCCGTTGGTAGGCGTTGTTCCTACTTGCCAACTTTGAGGGCATTCCATTACATTAATAGTTTTTGAAGATTTGCTTTGGTTAGGACTTATTACTAATGCTACTTATTTGGACGCAATAAGGTAAGATATCGTTTCTTGTAACGTTATTGAAGCTGTTACAGACTCCCTGCAGCTTATTCTTTTCAATTTTGATTATGTCAAATATTGTTATATGAGATTATCAATATTTGGTTTTTAGTAACATTTAAATATTCCGATTCTAGGTTTTTTGTGTTGGACCTGATAAGTTTCCGAGTTTGGCATATTACAAAGATACTTTAATCATTTTAGTTCTAAAGTTGAAACATGAATGATTGCATTTAAATTGCAATCTCCTGTCCAATTTATTGATTTTACGTACTGTTTTTAATATTGCAAGAGAATACTAATTGACTCTTTTGCAATTCATATCATATGTCAAGTTTACTTGAAATAAAGTTGTTTTTGTTCGTGTCAAAAACATTAATTTTGTCTGCACACATTGTAGTTTTGGAATTATATTTTAGTGGACAATATGTCAAAAGTCGACAGGTTGTGATTTAGAAGCTAAATATCCTTTTATAATTGAATTACTTTAAATTTCGAATAAAATTGCCGAGAACCGGCACAAAATGTAATTTAGAAAATGAAGAGAACAAAACTTCAAAATTTATGAAAGATGTAAAGAGGGTGTTTGGTAAGCTTATGTTAAATAGCTTATAGTTATAAGCTTCAATAATTTTGATGTTTTAAAAGTGTATTAGATGTAGTTTTTTACTAGAAGTTTATAAATTATTAAAGTATTTGAATAATATCTTATAAGATGTTTTAAGAGTATATTAAATGTAATTTTTCAAAAATTAAAATTTGTCGAAGTGTTGAGTTTTACAAGCTAAAGATAAATTTTGTGATAGGGATAAAGAGATTATTGTTATTGAGAAAAAAGTGAACGAAAAATGTATTTGAAATGGCATATAATAAAAATAATAAATTATAATTAAATCTTTGTAAAATGATTATTACATATAAGATTATGAAAAAAAAATAGCTGGTATAGAGGATTTAATTTTTTTTGGGAGGTTATTATTACAACTTACAAATTGTTTAAAAGTTTGGTTTACCAAATACTCTGAAGGGGTTTATAAGTCGTAAGCTGCTTAGTTAAACATAGTACAATGGTATTGCTAAAATGTCATGACACTTACTTATGCTTCTAAAATTCTCATAAGGTGTGTTTAAAGTGAACGGCCAAAGTATGTAAGATGAGACATCGTTGTTTTGGGTTCGAACAAAATCATCAAAAATATGGGGGAAAAGATTAATCGAAAAATTATCAATTTTTTCGAAGGATTGGATCTGAAAAACATGATTTTTTTTATTACTATTATTTTTGTTAATATTATCCTTTGGAAGTTTTTTTTTTTTTTTTGAAAATATTATCCTTTGGAAGTTAAAGTTAGGATTAATGTGATTTTGTAGGGAGTGAAGAAATTTCACCTAACTAGTTTTTTCCCTTTCAAAGCAGCACTAATATTTGATTTTCATGGTTGTAATCTTCGCCGAAATTTAATTTAATCAAATAAGAAAATAAAACATTTTACCGAAGAGAAAAACTCCACTTTTCTTTTTTTCAAAATTGCCCCGGAAACGGACCAAGGCTACTTCAGGAATTATAACAAAACTTCTCTCTCCTCAAAACCCCAAGCAACCTCAGAGATACAAAACCCTAGCCCCCAATTAAACTCACTCGTTATTCCTCTCAAGAAGAAGAAGAAGAAGATTTGATGGCGGATAAAGTGATTTCTCTGGACAGTATTAAGGCCTTTTGGCACTCCCAGGTTCACGATCCTGAAAAATGGGATCACAACGTGGTAATTTTACTGCAATTGTTTCTTCTTTTTTCTATGTTTATCTGTTTTTTCAATAAATTCTTCATCCGTGTTTTTATCTGTGTTTTTTGAAAATATTAATCATTCACATGTTGGTGTTTTGCTTATATTTACTGTAGATTTCGAAAATAAAAAAATCGTAATTTTATTCCTTCCGGTTTGCCTTCTTTGGAGAAATCGGGTGCATGGGTGAAATTCATTCTTTGAATTTAGTATATGTAGACTCATTGATCTTCTTTAGAAATTTAATAGGTGTTGAATTTGTCGTGCGTGAGTTTTAGAGTTTGAGAATTATTAGAAATGTTACAAGTGTTAATTTAGCAATTTTAATGATTCTGTTTGTGACTTCTCTGTTTCTGCAATTTCATTATACATGCCAAGAGTTGATTTTTGATGTCATCGCATTGGCTGGTTTGCTATTGTGGGGAGATGAAAAACAATTTGAACTTGGAATAAAGTATCTTGTGTGATGTTCGCATTCTTTAGATGAATGAAGAGTGTTTCGTGTATGAAATTTTGAGTTTGACAATAATGAGAAGGTCTAGTTTTTGGCAGATATACTGTTTTGTGTATGAGTCTTGGAATAATAAGAATGTATAGTTTTTCTGCAGAGATATAGTGTTGTGTATAAGTTTTAGAGCCTTAGAATAATAAGTAGTTATAGTTTTCTGCATATATAGTGTTTTGTGTATGAGAATATGTGGGATGTATGTAGTATTTTCAGCGTAGCTTAATTCATTCCTTGTGTTACAAATTGCAGAAATTACTCCGTGCAGTAGGTATTTTTGCTGGATCTATTGTCTTGATGCGCCAATATGGTGATATGATGGCCATTTGAGAGATCGGGTCGGGCAAGGAGTTTGAGCTTCTTGTTGATAGGATGGATTAGTTTATGCACGTTTGCTTTATCTTTACTTTACCCCTCTGTTTATGATCTTCGAATGATTTGTCTTTTAAACTGCCAAATTCATGGAAGAGTAAAATTTGGATTGCAGTGATAATAGCTGTTGGGGTTTTTTTATTTGACAAAGTATTTTCCTGTTGATTTATTCTCCATCTGCATTTTTGTTATATTATCGTATGAACGCTGTGATCAACTCCCCATACTTTGCTTTGTGGGGCTGTAGATAACATTAGGTGTTTCTAGTTTGGTGTACAAGTGATGTATTTGGTGCAATTTATGGGGCATAAGATCTTCCTACACAAATCTTATCAACACCAAATGTGTTATGTAGTCACCGACTCTCCTCTTTAGCCCATGTTTGATTGAGTATTTTTGAAGGTTGGAAAATCCATTACTTGTTTTTGGTTTGGGTAATGGGTTAATCATTACTCTTATTTGAGGATAATTCAATCACTCAATTTGTTACCGGGATTCCTTTACTGCTGATTTCTTTCCATTGTTAAATTAAACACTCAATAAAATAATTATTGTTACTGTTTCATCCCTTTATTTGATTTTATTTTCTTTTCATTTCTCCACTTGAACCAAACGAGCACTTAATCTAAATAAGAAAACAATGCCCAATGGTCGTTTATATGTGTTGGGTACGATTTATGTGATTAAGTCAATCCATTTTCACTAGTTAATGTGGAATCTATGGCATGCTTATTGGTCAATACACTCACTACTTGATGTCCATGGTGGTTGCACGCCTCCAACCTATTGGGAGAAGTGGTGGATAAATATCAAAGAGTGTCAAAAATAAATGACACTTACACAGCAGAATCAGGATAATTTTTTCCCCTCTTGCTGGATTACAAAATGGGACCAAACCAAGAAAAACAAATATGGTGCAAAATATAGGAAAAATATGAGACAATAATTTTTACGTAGAAAATCCAAATTGGGAAAATCACGAGACCATTGTCTAGAAAATCTTCCACTATGTATATAGTAGGCTTACAAAAATTCTTCCTACACAAAATAGGAGAAACACAATTATCAAGTTTAATAACATGGAAAACACAAGAGGACTGAGCTACTATTTTAAGAGATGAAAAAATCCTATGATTTTTCCTCACATTTTTTTTCTCTCACAATGCACTCACCAAACTCTCTTGTTTGCCTCACTTTTCTCGCACTCTTGCACATTTTCATTCGGCAGAATTCAGCTCAATTTATAGAGGAGTTAAGCTGCAAATGTCTTCCCCTATAGCCACCCTATAGCTGCAATTGTAGAATGCTGTAATAGGAGGAATCTGGCAAATCTTTCATCCGCCGCATTGCCGAGAAACAAGGTAGGCTTGCAGCAAAAATTTTGCTGCCAGTTTACTTCAATAGTCAATATTGCTATTGTTGCTATAAATGCAACATTTCCTCCACAATCTTTGTCAACAATTGTGGGCTTGTACGTGGGACCATTCCACATGAAGTGGAAAGACCTCAACAATTCTGCTCCCTCACGTCATGTGGAGATTCAACTAGACCTGCTTCACGTTTGCAGATCTCAAACTTATCTTGGGGTAAGGACTTGGTAAACATATAGGCACCATTCTCATCGGTGTGGACTTTTTCGAGTTGCATTAGTTTCCTTTCAAGTGCATCTCGAATCCAATGATATCTCACATCAATATGCTGAACTTTCTCAATATATTATTCTTGAGATAACCAGAGCTTCTTGCTCTTCCTGTCCCTGAAGATCTTCATTCCAAGGATCTGCTTAGCCGCGCCTAAGTCTTTCATCGCAAAAGACTTGTTTAGCTCTTTCTTCAGCTTATCAATCTTGCTGGCATCATTGCCTACAATTAACATATCGTCAACATAGACTGACAATATGATAAAATCACCTCCCTGTGAACTTCTTGAAGAAAACAAAGTGATCTGAGGTGGTCCTATTCTAGCCATGGGCAGACATGAAGGACTCAAACTTCATGTACCATAGTCTGGGAGCTTGTTTCAAGCCATACAAGCTCTTCTTCAACCTGCATACAAGGTTCTCTTTTTCTTTGACTTTGAAACCGTCAGGTTGGTCCATGTAGATTTCTTTGTCTAAATCTCCATGCAGAAATGCAGTCTTCATATCAAGTTGCTCGATCTCCAGGTCCAAACTGGTAGCAATCGCGAGCACCACTTTGATTGAAGACATCTTCACCACTAGTAAGAAAATCTCTTCAAAATCAACACCCTTTTTCTGACTGAAACAGTGAAACCCTTCACAACCAGTCTCGCCTTGTACCTTGGTTGTGAGCTATTCTCCTCAGCCTTAAATCTGTAGACCCACTTATTTTTCAGTGATCTCTTGTCGGCTGGTAACTTCACTAAGTCATAGGTGTGATTTTCAACTAAGGAGTTCATCTCCTCCGTCATGGCTTCTAACCACTTCTCCTTTTGGTCATGCGCCATGGCTTCTACAAAACTATGTGGCTCTCCTCCATCAATGAGCATTACATACTCATGTGGGCTATATCTGGTAGAAGGTTGTCTTTCTCTGGTAGACCTTCTGACTGGACTGGAGGGACATCATCTTGTACAGGTGGAATTTGATCGTCACCTGCTTCGCCATCAACTGGATCAACATGCTCCAGTTGGGTATCTCCTCCGTAATTTTGGAGTGTCGGTGAAGGAGTTGGATATAAGTTGACAGGAACTTCTGAATTAGATTCAGGCTTTTTTTTGTATGATCAGGAACTTGATCTTCAAGGAATACAACATCCCTACTTCTGATGACTTTCCTGTTAGCTGGGTCCCATAATCTGTAACCAAACTCTTCATGAGCGTATCCCAAGAAGATACATGGTTTGGTTTTATCATCAAGCTTGGATCTTTCATCTTTTGGAATGTGAACAAAAGCCCTGCAACCTCAAGTGTTTGTAAGACACGTCTTTCCCGAACCAAACTCTATCTGGAATGTCACCATCTAGAGGAGTTGATAGAGAAAGGTTGATCAAGTCAACTGCGATCTTCATAGCTTCACCCCAAAAGGATTTTGGCAATTTGGAGTGCGACAACATGCATTTAATTCTTTCACAAATTGTTCTGTTCATCATTTCTGCCATACCATTGTGTTGAGGGGTTTTTGGGACGCTTTTCTCAAGCTTGATACCATGGTTCCTACAGTGTTGCTCAAACGGGCATTGGTACTCACCGCCGTTATCTGCACGAACACACTTCAATTTCCTTCCCGTTTGTCTCTCGGCTTTTGCTTGAAAATGCTTAAAGACCTCCAAGGTTTGGTCTTTAGTTTTCAAGGCAAAACACCAGATTTTCCTCGAAAAATCGTTAATGAAAGTGATGAAATATAGTGCGCCACCAAGAGTTCTGTCTTTCATGTAACACAAATTTGTGTGCACCAAATCAAGAGGTTGAGCTTTTCTTGAGGGAAAGAAGCTCTTGAATGCAACTCTGTGTTGTTTTCCAGCCAAACAATCAACACAGGTTTCCAAGTGCATTCCTTTAACCTCAGGGATGAGGCTTCTTCTAGCCAAGATCTCCAGACCTTTCTGGCTCAGATGCCCAAGCCTCTTATGCCATATCTCAATGGAGGAATTTTTGAAGATTGCATTCACCTCTCCATTGGACAATGTTGCATGCATCATGTAGAGAGAATTTTGCTTTCTACCCTTTGCTGCAATTAGAGAGCCTTTGATTAGCTTCCATTTTCCTTCGCCGAAATGGTTGATGTAGCCATCATCATCGAACTTGCCAGTGGAAATAATATTGAGTCTGATATCAGGAACATGTCGGACATCTTTTAAGATAAGCTTACATCCCATGTCAGTAAGTAGGACAATGTCTCCTATACCAGCAACTTCTGTCACACCATGATTGGCCATTCTGACTTTGCCAAAATTGCCACCGGTGTAAGATGCAAACATATCACGATGTGGCGTAATGTGATATGATGCACCCAAATCAACGATCCAGTCTGTTTGTTGGCATGACGAACTCACAAGAGCATCATCGCAAACTGCGACAACATCGCCATCAGTTGCAACTGTTGTTGTGTCTTTCTCAGCTTTTTCATTATTTCCACGCGCTTGATCTCTTTTCTTCTTTCTGCAGTCTCTCTCGTAGTGGTTTGGACCACCGCAATAATGGCATTTGAAGTCTTTTTTGGGTTTAGACTTTCCCCTGGATTTATCTCTCGAGTATTGAGAGCCTTTACTTTTACTTCTCCCTCGATCTCCATTTTCAGCAATCATCGCCTTTGTCTCAGAAGAACGTTCTTGATCTTTTCTTCTGGATTCTTCATTAAGAAGACAATCTTTGACCATCTGCAAGGTCAGTGCTCCACCTGGAGCCAAGTTGCTGATTGACACTACAAGAGTGTCACAACTGTCCGGCAACGAACTGAGTAGCAATAAAGCTTCAACTTCATCATCAAGAGAAATCTTCATGTTGGTGGATTGGTTGATAAGACCATGATATGCATTTAGGTGCTCCGTCATGTTGGCACCCTCCACATATCGCAAGCGAACGATTTTTCTGATGATGGAAGCTTTGTTTAAGGCGTTTTTCCTTTCAAACATAGCTTCCATTTTATTCCAAAGAACATCAACTTTTTCCTCGTTAACAAAATGATGGAAAATACTGTGTTCAATGAAGCGCCGGACGTAACCAACTGTTTTCATGTGCATGATGAGCCATTCATCATCACTCATATCCTTTGGTTTGGCATCATCTCCATGTAAGGGCAAAAAGAGATCCTTACAATAGAGAAGATCCAACATGCTCGGCTTCCAAATTGAGTAATTTGATCCGCTTAATTTGAACATACCCCCAAGCGAAGACGATTCCTCCATTTTTAATCCGCCTCAGAACCAAGGTGGCTTTGATACCACTTGTTGGGAAAAGTGGTGGATAAATATCCAAGAGTGTAAAAAATAAATGACACTTACACAACGGAACCAGGATAATTCTTTTCCATCTTGCTGGATTACAAAATGGGACCAAACCTAGAAAAACAAATATGGTGCAAAATATAGGAAAAATATGAGACAATAATTTTTACGTGGAAAACCCAAATTGGGAAAAACCACGAGACCGTAGTCTAGAAAATCTTCCACTATGTATATAGTAGGCTTACAAAAATTCTCCCTACACAAAATAGGGGAAACACAAATCTCAAGTTTAATAACTTGGAAAACACAAGAGGACTGAGCTGCTATTTTAAGAGATGAAAAATCCTATGATTTTTCCTCACAATTTTCTTCTCTCAAAATGCACTCACCAAACTCTCTCTTGTTTGCCTCACTTTTTTCGCACTCTTGCACATTTTCATTCGGTAGAATTCAGCTCAATTTATAGAGGAGTTAAGCTGCAAGTGTCTTCCCCTATAGTCACCCTGTAACCCAATTGTAAAATACTGTAATAGAAGGAGTCTGGCAAATTTTTCATTCGCCGCATTGCCGAGAAACAAGTTAGCATTACCGAGAAACAAGGTAGGCTTGCAGCAAAAATTTTGCTGCCAATTTACTTCAAAAGTCAATATTAATATTGTTGCTATAAATGCAACATTTCCTCCACAATCTTGGTCAATAATTGTGGGCTTGGACGTGGGACCATTCCACATGAAGTGGAAAGACCTCAACACAACCAACTTGTCAAACTTGCATTTTACTTTTATGAACGTATTAGATAATAATTAGATGTGTGTTGGTGGGATAAGCGATCTCATGTTTTGTGATTAAAAAGTAGTATAGGGTTGTTTATGAACATAATAGGCGAATAGTTAAATGTGCTAGTTGGTGGAAGATGCATTCTCAAGTTTTATGATTAAAAATTATAGTATACTATACAAAATTATTGCTTTATGAGACATTCAATACATAACAAACACACTCAATATAATTCACAAATTATATAGTATGCAACAAGAAGAAAAAATCTTACTTAATTTGACAAAAATATCCCAAAAAATATTATTTTTTCTTTCTAATTTTATCATTACTAATTTACTATATGACTAATTTTAATACTTGTCTAAGAAAATGGGAAACTTTGAGTAGATGTAAGGATATTTCGAAAAATAAAATGAATTGGAGAAAAAATATCCATCATTCACAAGATAAATGTATTTGTTAATTCATTAGCAGAGAATGTGTGCATTGCACACAATTCATAAATTTCATATTGATAAATTGTATAGTTTAATATAATTGTTATAAATTTCACAATATATAGTAATTAATATAAAAAATAAAAAATTACTCTTTTCATGATTAGTATAAATTCGAAAATAGTTTTTAATTAATTTAGCGAAATTAAAGAATATTCTTTGAGATTTAATTCATTTTCTTTTAGTAGAAAAGTGAAGCAAAATCATAAATATATATTTTTTTAATGCAAAAGATGAAATCAGATAGAATTTTAATGTATATCTAATGAATCTCTATCTATATTCTTCTAAATATATTTTACTAAATATAAATATTTATGTATAAGTCTTATCAAATAACTATACATATATATATATCAAATAGATTTATTATAGTATCTAATGAATAAAGTGTTAATAGGAAAAAAATTCTTATTTCTTAAGTTATACGTTAAAAATACCTTATCTTATAAATTACTCATTTCGTCCCATTGATTTTGTCCTGTATTCCTTTTTTGTTTGTTCCGCTGATCTTGTCTCATTTCTATAAATAATAACAATTAACTAAACAATAAAAATTCTTAATTAACTTATCTCTCTCCAACTTTATTACTTTATCACATTTTCTCTCATGCTTTATCACTTTATTACATTCTATAGCCTACTTTATCACCTTATATCTCCTACTTTATCAATTTTATACTTTTATTACCTACACACTTAAATCACTAATAATATTTTCCTTGATAATTGTGTCGAAATCAAATGGGACAAGCGCAATGAAACGGAGGGAGTAATATTTATCTAATAAATTAATGTATAGGTTATCATACGATGATGACGAAGTAGAATTTTAGTTATCCGTTGGGGCTTATGTAGGACCCTCATATCACTCATCAAAGTCAAACTCACACTATAGCATGATTGGTTATCTAAAACGACAGCGTAAAAGTGGTGACACTCAATCAGGGCCGTTGAAAGCCATCCACGCCCTTGAATGTTACGGTCAATCCACTCCCTTTGCCCCCAACGCGCGTCGTCGTTGGATTACTATCAAAAGTAAAGAATATTCGGATCCTTCCGATTAAATCCACGGCTAAGTATGAATCGCGATTATTAATGATTAATGTTTGCGGTGATTGAAACAGATCAAATCCGAAAAACTCGTATATATTAATGAGGTGATGAAGAGATTGTTCAATCATTAATTCCTTAGAATAGCAGGACAAGGTGCTGGTGTGTGAAAGCGGATCAGCACCCCAATGGCTTCACCCCGTAAGTATCATCAAAGATTATGTTTTTTCTTTCATCATCAATCGCTATTGCTATTGTTATTGCATGGATATTGATGTGGTTTGTGTTTCTCTGAGGTTCGTTTCAGATTGGGAGCTGAGGGATCTGGGTTTTTGTGGGCATGCATGGATTTGGTGCTTCTTTGATTTTTCAATTTTTCAATTTTTTTTTTCCAAAAAAGATCAGATTTTTACTGCTTGTTTATGAAATGGTGTGGATAGTGTTGTTGTTTTATGAAGGGGAGGAAGCTTGCATGTTATCAGACTAAATGATTCTGATTTTTGGAGATGATTTTTGTGCATAGTTTTGTTGTTTTATTGCAAATGGCTGTAAAATTTGATTGCTTAGCATTAGACATGAGTAGATTTAAAGTAAATGCCTTGAGATAATTTGACTTTTACCGAAAATGATATAATTTCAATGAGATGGGGAAAAGGAACCATTGAGCTATAAATGGTCGTAGCATGAGTGGCTTCTGTTGCTATTTCCTAATCTTCTGCTGATATACTCCAACGAAAGCTGGGCTTTTGTTTGAGCGAGATGTTGTATTGTACTCGACTGCTGTTTATAATTGTGAATGAGGTCTTCCCTCAGACAAAATCACACTACATGTTATAATCTGCTAATTCACCTAAGATTGCATAACTATATTGTTTTGACCTGTGTATTCTCTCATTTCATTACTCTGATACTTGTCTCGTGACCTCTTCGCATGTCATAAGTGTTATTCTTAATTGTAAGTCTGGAATTTCAGCTGATGTTTGTAGAATTCATACATCATATGTACGCGCCATGGTTTAATACTTCAAAGAGGGGATAAAGTGTTTTTACCCTTTATGCATGACAATGATAAGACGCGATAATGGTTTTGTTTATGCTTTGCAGGCCTTGTTCCTTTTGTTTTTCTGCTACTTATTGTTGGGTGCTCTGCTCGAGCTCTTTATCCACTCCCAAGCAGGAGAAATGATAGAAACAGGCAACCATTACAAACATTTCGTGCATATAACATTGCACACCGTGGTTCAAATGGAGAAATTCCTGAAGAAACCACTGCCGCCTACATGGTATGCTATTCAGTGCTATGCACATATTGCTACCTAACATTTTGGTCTTGCAAAATTTTATTCTCATTACTATGATCATTGGTATTAAATGTGTTGCTTGAATGACAGTAGTTATGTGATGCTGCATCTATGATAACCTGGTTCATCTTATTAACCAGTCAACCTAAAGGGTTGAGATAACTTATTTCTTTTTTCTTTTATTAATTAAAATCATATTTCACTTACAAGTCTTGAGTGTTGATTACTGGACTGGATTTGAAGTAGGAACTTTTCGGTCTACCTCCTTCTTAATTAATAATCTATGTGCTACTTTGCAGAGAGCTATTAAAGAAGGTGCTGATTTCATAGAGACAGATATTTTAGCCTCCAAAGATGGTGTTCTTATATGCTTCCATGACGTAGTCCTTGATGTCACTACTGATGTGGCCAATCATACACAGTTCGCCAGCCGGAAAAGGACCTATGAGGTTCAAGGGACAAAAATTACAGGCTTCTTTCCAGGTAAAAATACCAAAGCAACAGGCTTCTTAGCTATAAATGTGTCGTAGAATGACGATTATATTATTCTATTTTGTATTTGTATTGCTTCACTTTAATTTTCTGACTATCAATGTCAATGATTAAAAAATGCAGTTGATTTCACTCTAAAAGAGTTAAAGTTGTTGCGAGTGAAGCAGAGATTTGAGTACCGGGATCAGCAGTATAACGGTTAGTGCTGGACCTTCATGGCTTCTCTCATGATGAGCTTCTTTTATTTGCAAAAAGTTAAGATTGTGAGGCTTGTTTCATGTAAAATTGCTGATTATGATTCTTACATTTGGAAACATTTCTAAATAAAACCAAAGAGATGCATTTCGACAAAGTGCCATTGAGAAACCGATGCTTGAGAAATTCACACATTACTATTGTGGAAAAGCATCTAAATCTCTACATTAATGTATGTTGAGTCAGTTGTAAATCTTTTTATTTCTTAATATGTTTGGCTTTGATCTTTTCTGCATCGGGTTAGAATGGGCTAATCTTGGTTGGTATCATCTCATCAAATTTGTTGAAAGCTTCTGCTTGTGAAATCAATATCTCTAAATTTACATCTTTTCTGTAACCAAAACGAAAAACTGTGGATGACTATTTTCTTTCATCTGCTATCTGTGCTGATACACTTGAATGTTAGACAAAGAAGAAACCTTGCGATGTCTGATCAAGCTTTCAATTTTCTATTACTATGCAGGAAAGTTTTCTATTATCACATTTGAAGAATTCATTTCAATTGCTTTGAATGCACCAAGGGTTGTTGGGATATATCCGGAGATAAAGAATCCAGTTTTCATCAATCAGCATGTGAGCCTACCCACCTCTTGGCATATACCTGATTTTAAAAAATATATTTCATCAAGAATTTAATTATTTATGACTGGTTCCATCATATTATATGTACTCCATGTGTAACTTGTTTACATGCTTCTTTCGACAGGTTAAATGGCCTGGTGGCAAAAAGTTTGAGGATATATTTGTTGAGACACTAAAAAAGAACGGATATGAAGGTACTTATTTGTCCAAGCAATGGATGAAACAACCTGCTTTTATTCAGTCGTTTGCTCCGACATCACTTACCTATGTGTCAAAACTGACCAACCTGCCCAAGATATTTCTAATTGATGACACTAGCAGTGCCAACTCAAGACACAAATCAGGTTCGTAGTTTAGCAGGTTTTACTTCTCCCACATTCCATATCAGTAAGGAAATTGTCTTCTAGACATGCTTAGAGTTGGCCAATTTTTGTCTATAAATGTTTTTACTAACTCTAGCATAGCTATCTACAATGTTACTAAAATTGTTGCTTGATTTCAGTCATACTGGGAGATCACTTCGGACAAATATCTCGACTATATCAGGGAATATGTTGTGGGAATTGGGCCCTGGAAGGATACCATTGTTCCAGCGTCAAATAATTATCTGCAAACTCCGACCGATCTTGTAGCCAGAGCACATGCCCGTAACCTGCAGGTACCCGTCTTTTTTACTTTTCTGAGAAAGGGTTGTGACTGTGATCTCTTAAGTTAGTAACTCAAATCTTAACAAATCCTGATGATGTTCTCCACATAATATGCTTCACATTACATGATTACAAATTGCATGTCTCCCTTCTTCGATAAACCAATCATAACACAGTGGATAGAGTACTTATCTGGAGCGGTTCCTAAGAACTACGGTAGAAGCAGCTAAAACTTCAAAATGATCATTCCGTGCTATCTCATATCCTTTCGTCTGTCAACACATCACTTTCTTGGACTTGTTCATGTATCTTACAACAACCTGCATGAAGTATTAACTGATGTGATTGTGTGCAGTTCTTGAAAGAATTTCTAATATTCGTATATTAAATTGGTCGCGCCCAGTTTATTTATGGTCTTAAATTGAAGCCATCTAGCTTATAGAAATGCCAACAAAATGAGGATCAATTGCTTCAAAATTCTAACTTCATTGCTGCATTGTTGATCAGGTGCATCCATACACTTTCCGGAATGAGTATTCGTTTCTGCACTTCAACTTCAGCCAAGACCCGTATAAAGAATACGCGTTTTGGATAAACGAGGTAGGGGTTGACGGACTCTTTACAGACTTCACAGGGAGCCTCCATCATTACCAGCAATGGACAAGTCCCTTCCCAGTAGGAGATGTGGATGCATATAGCCTGCTCGATAAAATCGTAGCTATGATCACCAAGTTTAGGCATCCATAGTGTTGCATTCTTTGGATTGGCTTATCTGCCATGTAGAGTTTTTATTTTCTAGTTTTGATAGTATCAACTGCTTATCTGCTTCCCTTGATAAAATTAGGAAGGGAGAATTGTGAATGCCGGAGAAAAAGTAGTTGAGAATGCTTTCTCTTCTAGAGATAGACATTCCATTTTGAATTTCATTGTATATGTATTAGTGTAATTCTTTGAGATTACCCTAATGAAACTTCGTCTCTTTGGCATAACTATCTTTAATTCGTTCCACATTTTCCATTCAGACAGTCTTCTAAACTTGCGTTGGTCGGCTTGGACAGTTCGTTTGAGCTCATTTAATGAAGCTAAATAGCTCAATCATACATTGGTAAAGTAAATTAAAATTTGAATTATACATTTCTACTTTAAGTTTGAGTAACATTGTGAACCTTAAGCGGCATCTCCAATGCTCAGCCTTATAATATAGCAGCTTTAGCACTAACTAGCGTAGAATTTCAGTTTCATTTCTAATTATACGCTTTATTATACCACAAAAAATTATTTCTTACTTAATCTATTTTTGATTAATAGATGAAATTCATTACTCTCTCCGTTTACGAAAAAGAATTTTGTTTCAAAGTAGATACGAGTTTTAATAAAATTGTTAAAGTTGATCGAAGTAGAATAAATGTTTAATTTGTATGGATAATGTTAGTACAAAAAAGTATGATAAAGGTATATTATTAGTTAACAAATAAAATAAAAATACAATTTATAGTTAAATATTAGAGAGAATATATGATATGATAGTTCAAAAAGTAAAAAGAAAATCTTTTTCGTAAACAAAAAATAGATAAGTAAGATTCTTTTTTATGGACGAAAGAAGTATAATTAATGCAAAATAAACACTATAATAATAATTAAAAAAAAAAAAGATAAACAAAAAACAGCGCCATAAATAAGACAATAAAAAGGAGTGAAATGTGTTAACATCTAATTTATTGGAATCTAGTTTTGGCATGAACAGCTCAAGGACACTGGAGTGTGTGTAACATCTATATAAAATGAGCAAGTTGCTTAGTTAAATTAAATTTCTACAAAATGTGAAGATCCTTCTCAATCTGAACTTGCAGATCAAAACAATATTAGCATTATATTACAAGAAGTGCTAACAATATCCCTACTCATTCAAGCCTTGATAAACAAAAACAAGCTTAGAGGCAGGCAGCCCATCAATTAAACAGATTGTTCCTCATTACGCAACTAGCTAGATACTTTGATCTTTGACATTTCTTCAAGCAAATACTTGGATTCAGTTGCATAATCAATTGGAGCAACAGCCCTGATGGTTATCCTCTGCCTCTTCTCATTGTTGTACTCATTTGTAGCGACACTGACGCGGAAAAGGTGAGGAACCCATGTTGTCTCCTTCAGTTTCTTCTGAAAACTAGCCTCTCCATCCTGAAATCCATATGCATCAACAAACAAAATCATCATACATTTTCAGTGCAATCAAGCATAGGTTTTTCTAAATGGATGTGATGCTTACATGAATTTTATGTCAGTTCAGTTCATCAGCCGTGCATCCAAATATTTTCTCCGCTTGCTCATTGAAAACCGAGAGAAACTGCCTCACCACTTGCATCAGAGACCTTTACCACCAGTATGTATCTGCAGCAAGCATAGAATTGATTTAGTGTGAATAAATTTGGAAGGTGACTGATAGGTGATGGAATGTATTCAATGTGGATACCTCAAACTGCTATCATCTTCGTTCTTCTGGCACCCTTCGCACCAGTAGCCAGATCCCACGGCCTCAGTAACCTTCTTGTTGCATGTCTTGCAAGCACGGTACCACATTGTTTGATCAGGTTTGATGGAGCTGATGAATGCTTTAATGGAGAAATATACAGGCTGTTGAGAAAAACAAACAAATCATGTTAGGGTAATAAGTTAGATGATCAGTCAAGATCAACTTATTAAAATATCAGTGATACTAGATAGTACCTTGTCCTCTCCCAAGGAAGGGTTACTGGTGATATGAGATAAGGAAACTCTATCGGCGTACATGGAACGAGCTCCATTTCTGTTGGACGGGCTTAAGCCAGAACCAATAGCAGCCAAAGAAGTGTCTTTGCCTTCAGAATCAAACCTGTGCACCAAAAGATCACAACAGCATACAGGGTTAGATATACTCAAAGGTAAGAGAGTTCAGATTGACACAATTATTCCTTACCAAGATCTCAGCTTTTTGGCTTCTGGTGTGTCAGGCTCAACTACTATAACACTTTTACTCAGTGCTGATAGCGATACACCTGAATAGGAAAATGAAGGCTGATGGTTAGATGACCTTTTCAGGAAAATAAAAAATAAGTGTAGTCATTATTTTCAGTACCTTGAAATTCACCAACTTTAAGAGATTTTATAGCAACTACAGGAGATTTATCAGCCATATCTAGCAGTTCTTGCCCAACACTCGTGGCAAGATCATTCCATAGGGACACCACCACAGTTTTCTTCCTGAAATCACAATAGATTGTGCAAGTTTAAATATATATGTTGCACATGACTAAACGGCATAAACAGTCAATAGGAAGAGTAGGAGCATACGTCTCATCAGCAATGACTATATCACGCTTTGGGATTGTCTCATTGTTGCTTTTCCTTCTAATACTCATTGTTGGAGACACACTCTGAACCACACCAATAACATCTGCAACAGTCCAAACATACATTACATTGCTGACATTTAGAGCAGTAAGCATTCAATAGATTTAATGTGGCAACTTACCAACAAGCTCCCTTCCATTGACATATGGGCCTAACTCATCAATCGGAGTAAAACTGAATTTTGTTTCAGGAATAAAGGTCGCCTCATTGCTGGCTTCCTCCACTTCCGAATTTTCATTCAAGGTTATCTCATAATCATTTTGTACAGTTTTGAATTGCTTGTTTGCTACTTTCAAGGTTCCCTTTGATATGTAGTAAACCTTCCCCATCTGAAACTTATCAAAGAATTTCCTTGCAGCATCATTAAACATTGTTGCTTGTATTTGAGTGCCCTGAAAAAAATTGAGAATCACAACTCCCTGTTACTTTAGAACTACCAAAATTGACAAAAATCTTAACATTTCCTAAGTAATATAATCCTTTACTTACATCTTCATCCGTCAACTCTACATTGAACACACAGCCTTCTCCTCTAGCATTCTTGTAAGTCCGCATGTTTCCTTTGCTTGTAACCCGGACTTTGATGGTCCAGTTTCCTTGATAAGGATTCAAAGAGACAAGTGGATGGACCCTCCGTGTCATTGCCATTCGTGCAGCTGGTGCCATACTGCCATTAATCACATTTCACACATTAGAAACAAAGGCCCCAAAAAGATATTCAATGTACTCTTACAGCAACATGGGTTTAGTAAATTAACAAACAAAACAAAAACAAAGAAAATATATCTTACTTTCCATGCTGATCATGGACAATTTGAGCAGCAGATTTAGTCATAACTTCATGTTTTGGCTTCAATACAATACCAGCAGATTCAGTTTTCACATCAACATCCATTGCCTGGTGCGGTTTCAAAGAAAGCCCACTACCCTCAACCTTCACCTCAGTCTTATACTCAGACTCAAGTGCAGGCGACACAGCATTACACTTTGACACAATCAAGAACCTATAACAAAATACAAGGCATTTTTACATCAGCTTCATACAAAAGTGGCAGGAAATTAAGCAAACGGAGCAACGAGCAAATGTTTTACTTTTCATTCTTGGTTGCGATGTCATTGAGAGTGTAGTCAAGAATACGAAGAAGCCCCAAATTCTGGATGTTTCCAGATGTCACCTCAGACGCTAGAGTTGACTGCAACAGAGCCCTCACCTTCATTTTGCCATCACTGGCCATGAACCTGTAACAATTCCACAAACCATATAATACCTAACTATTGAATCAGATCTAAGCATTAAAAACCAAAACTCGGCATCACGCCCTTACAAAGACCCATTCCTCTAATTTCTCGCTCGAAAAAACTTCACTTCACCGCTATAACATACACAAGATCTAGTCATCTACTTAACATAAAATGCATTTGACAAAATATGTAAATTAATCAAGGGTTTGAATCATGCGCGGTCCATGCTTCTACGCTTTTAACAGAAATCGTATAAAAAATAAAATCAAAGCTAAACACGTACATGTATTTGTTGCCGGTGGGCTTGAGATCGAGGACTTGTACAATGAGTTCCGGCAAATCGGTGGAAGAATCGGGGCATGGGTTTGCTAGAATAAACGATATAGCATCTGGGCTTACAGTTTTAGCCATTTCTGCTCTCTCACTATACTTCACAGTCAAATGAGGTAGGTGGTGAAGCAGATCTCAGATGTTGCTTTGGTTGGAGAGCTAGAGAGGGACGTGAAGATTGAAGTGGGAGAAGCGATTGATAATGAGGAATTTGTACATCTTGAAAACGGGCGCGCAAATTTTTGGGAAGTAAAGCGGGAATTTTCATCCACAGTGGGAAATATTTTTGATTTTGACAGAGGTTTTTGGCGCCATATGTCGCAATTTGTGATTCGTCGTCGTTTTGGTCCAAAGTGGCGCCAATTATTTTTTGAGTGATTTCATTTAGTCTCCCAATAATTAAGAGTGAATTATTGCATTTTGTAACATATTCTTCTCGAATTTATGAGTTGTTGCCATATATACTCTTCAAAACAGTGTTTTGATGGTACAACTTACAAAATTTTTAAAGAATTCTGATTGCAGTGATTAGAATATCTTGAGTTTCCCTTCCTTAAGAATTATTTTAATCTGACTTTTAAATAAAATACTTTTACAAAAAAAATTGTGAGTCGTTTTAATTGAACTTATGATCTTACCAAAAACATATGTCTATTTTTGCTATGCATTCTTGTTCAATTATTTTAAGCAATAATTACGGTTATCTTGCTTTCCAAATTGTTCCAATGTAGTACTAATTTTTTTATTAAAATAACATTAATTGTATACAGTGAATCTTGTACATTGGTGTACATACTATGGTTCGTTCTCACATTACCTTATCGCATAGAAAACGATAAACTACCTCAAAAGTAATTTTAATTATTTTTCACATTTGTCATTACGTGTCATTTTTTCTTTTCTTCGTTTAATTCCTCGTACTATTTTCAATTTCAAAGATGTATATTAGTTTCCAGATTTCGAAGTTGGTATATTACTAGTATTTATGATTCAGCACTGCTCACAAATCACAAACTTGCTTCTGTTGGATAAAAGATTACGTTCGATAAGAGGAATTAATATTTTTGTTGATATGAAAACAAATTTTCTGATTCTCACAACTACCTCAACTTTCTATTTAACAATTTGAATTTCACCTAAAACTAACTGAACCAAATCGATGAAGCCGGACGATCACAAGATCTCTAATTTGATGGACTATCATTTCAATTCTCTCACTCTATAAATGAGTTTCAACTTATGAAATGGGGATAAATTTCTAATATTAGACTGCATGTTCTTTCATTACTAAAGTCTAAAGATGATTTTCGTTAGGTTCGATAATGCACTGGAGCATAAATCACGAATGGAATTAAACAAGTATATCAATTTTTTAAAGATAACAAAATTTGAAGTCATAAGACTATCCCTAATAGTGATCATCCAATCATCCAACCTTATTAGAGCATCCACATTGGTATTACATGATAACTTACATGATAGCTTACTTGATGAGGAGGGAGGGGGGACCACATTGTGTAAAGAGACTGCATTGGAATTACATTATAGTCTACATGATTTTTTTAGTATTGATTTTTATGCTTTTCACTTAAATTTAATTGCTCAAATTTAAATAACACATTTTACTAATAATTAAAAAAGGGTTAAGGTGCAGATAGACCCCTCAAGTGAAGGCCCTTAGAGCATTTCAGTCCTCTTACTAACTGTGTGTGCAGATTGGCCCTCGAACTCAAAAAAATGGTGCAGATCGCCCCCTCTGACTTAACACCGTTATGGGCCGTTAGTCAGAGGGGCTAATCTGCACCTTTTCCCTTTTTGGAGTTCGGGGGCTAATCTGCACACCATTCATTAAAAAAAATCACATCTCATCTTCTCCGACCAACTTTTCCGGCGTCAATCGCCGTCAGATGAGGAAAATCACGAAATCAAGTTCCCAAGCCCCAAATCGGGAATTCCAAATCGGCGTCATTGCTCCCGAAAATCACATAATCGGAATGGAAACTCGAATTCTCCCTCGAACGTCACCGCCCCCAATTGCAGAATCACCCCCAACGAATCGAACTTGCCTCGCCGTAGGCGGTGATCGTGACCCCAATCGAGATCGAGATCATGTTGGCCATGGTCTCTGATTTGAAGGCGTCCTTCTTCAACAGCACGCCGATGGCGTAGATGGCGACGGGCATCGTCGGTCTTTATCACCGGATTTGAGAGAAAGAGGCGACTCCTTATCGAGAAAAGCTAGGTGACTCCTCATCGAGAAAAGCCAGGCGACGGGTTCACCGGATATTGCGGCGGCGATTTCCGACGGATTGGGAGAATTAGGGCTCGTCCTTGACGCTAAGCGTGTGCAGTCGAGCGAGCTCCGAGGTTTAGGGCCCAAGAGAGAAAGAAAGGGGCGGCGCCCTCCGCCGGCCTCGCCGGAGCTTGAATCAGCGACAACGACGATCAAATTTTGAGCGAGAGAGATGAATTAATTAAAAAGTTAAAAGGTGCAGATTAGCCCCTGAACTCTGAAAAAACGGTGCAGATCGCCTCCTTGACTAACGGCCCATAACGGTGTTAAGTCAGAGGGGCCGATCTACACCGTTTTTTTGAGTTCGGGGGCCAATTTCCACACACAGTTAGTAAGGGGACTGAAACGCTCTAAGGGCCTCCACTTGAGGGGCCTATCTGCACCTTAACCCTAATTAAAATTCCATTAAAATAAAAAATCTAAAAATTACATAAAAAAAATTAAAAACATAATTAAAAGTACATAAATTAAAATCCTAGTCTTGATAAGCCCACGACGCTTGAGCATTTCTTAGACGTTGTGCTCGTAGGCCATCCTTTGTGCATCGCTCATATGCGATGTATCCAGACTGAGGAGTTGCATATCGAGCTCCCTCTCCCTGAGCTCGTTCTTTTTGGCATACTCGGCGGTGATTTTTTTAAAGTTCTGGTCGGACCGCTCCAATGCCTCTTCGTACTCCGATGATTGCTCAGAGCTTGCCGCCTTCCCCTTCGCTTTCGCTGCCCTCGCCGCCGCCTTTGTCGCCTTGTTCCCAATCGGCCGGGCAGACGAGATCTCCTCATCCGACGCCGAGGTGGTGAAGGCGCTCTCCTCTGTAGTCTTTGTCCTCTTGGAGGAATGCACGTCTCCCTCGAGGTACATCGACTTGAACTTGTGGTTGTGTCGGAGAATTTTCCACGCGTTTCAGTAGTTGAAGGAGGCCTTATTTGCGGTCCGACTTTTAAAGAGGATTTGGGCCTTGTCCCGGAGCATATCGTCAGAATGGCCGGATGGCCACCGGGTGCGCGTCTCCACCCAAATACTCTCCCAGAGCCGTACATCTTGGGCCACTCGCGTCCAGTGCCCTTGAATCTGGCGGTGCTTGAGGTTGGCACCGATGAGGGAGTTGACACGGGCGACAATCCTCTTCCAATATTCGTGCCCCTTCTGATTTGTCCAGGGATGGCATCGTTTGTCTCCTCCATCCAAATTTGGACGATGAGGTCCGTCTCCTCCGGAGTGTAGGTGTGACGGACAGTCTTTCCTCCGTCATCCTCCTCCTCCGACACCGGCACCTGCCTGTCATGCCGGATCTTGTGGGCGATTTCCTTCATCCGTCTGCCTTTCTTCGGTTTGGCGGCACTATGGGCTGCCGAAGGCATCTCCTCGCCTGATGGAGGAGCATCCCCCAAGTTGCAACCCGATAAATCGGGATGATAGTCGTCGGATAGATCGGGGCACCAATTTAGGTCATAGTAATTTGGGTTGTGTGGATCCATAGAGGGTGTAGAGAGAGGAAGAAAGGAAGAAGTGAGGAAGATGAAGAAGGTGAATGAAGAAAGTGAGGAAGAAGAAGAAAAAAAAAAGAGAAGATAAAGAAGAGAAAAAAAAAAACGGTCAAAAAATCACGAAAATCGAGGCAATCAAATTCAAAATTCGAATTTTCTATATATATTTTTTTAATGGCGCGTGTAAAACACGCGCTTATTTTGAACGGTCGATCGGGCTACACGTTAGAACGTGTAGCCCTCATGTAAGGGAGGGTTGCATCGCCTTACACGAGTAGGCCACTATCGTGTAGGCGATGCGGATGCTCTTAACATTTAATTAGTTTGTCTCTCTCTCATCACTATTATTCTATTCAACCCCAAATCATAAAATTATTTTTGATACTTTATGGATGACCACTCTAATCATTCAACCTCTCAACTAGTATAACATTTTATATAATTATTGTATTATTACTCTAATTATAATTTATTACTTAATTGTGTTAAACATGAATTAAAATAATAGAAAATTGTAGTCTCAAATGGAAAATTTTGAGAAAAATCAAAACATTACAAACTAAGAAAAAAAAATACAAAAATCAAAATACGAAATACGAAATAAAAAGTACACAATCAATACATCAAACAAATTATATATAAAAAAACTATAGATATTTAATCACCATTGTCGAATTTTTGCTAGATAGGTCGGCTCGAGCTTCTATATTGCAAAGTTGTGCCATAATTATCATGTAGCAGGATGAACTTGTAATTCGTTCGGTATAGGTCGAGCTCCCATAAATTCGGTGAAATCGCGATACTTTAGTTAATAAGTATGTCATTCATCTTCCACTATTATATTATGCAAATAATTATTATTTTCTCCACCATATTATGTTCGAACTTCTTCAAAATTAGGGATATTTTCAAGACTTGGATAATAATTTTGCGATTCTAAAAAACTTTTAAAGTTTGAGAGAAAATTTTGTGTGTGATGTATAGGAAAAGAGAGAAAAAATGAAAAATTTGGAAATGAAATTCATACTATATAAAGAGAAGAGTGAGAGAATTTGTGTTTAACTATGACAATATTGGGTCCCCAAGGATACCAAGCGGTGCGAACTCCTGCCGCTCCTCCTCTCCCAAATCAAAAAAAAAAAAAAACTATGACAATATTGGTGTTTAAATAAAGAATGAAAGACAAAAAATTTGATTTTTTTTTAGGGTTAAGGTGCAGATAGGCCCCTCAAGTGAAGGCCCTTAGAGCATTTCAGTCCTCTTACTAACTGTGTGTACAGATTGGCCCTCGAACTCAAAAAAATGGTGCAGATCGCCCCCCCTGACTTAACACCGTTATGGGCCGTTAGTCAGAGGGGGCGATGTGCACCGTTTTTTTGGAGTTCGGGGGCTAATCTGCACACCGTTTATTAAAAAAAATCACATCTCGAATTCTCCCTCGAACGTCACCGCCCTCAATTACAGAATCACCCCCAACGAATCGAACTTTGCCTCGCCGTAGGAGGTGATCGTGACCCCAATCGAGATCGAGATCATGTTGGCCATGGTCTCTGATTTGAAGGCGTCATTTTTCAACAGCACGCCGATAGTGTAGATGGCGACGGGCATCGTCGGCCTTTATCACCGGATTTCGCCGGATTTGAGAGAAAGAGGCGACTCCTTATCGAGAAAAGCTAGGTGACTCCTCATCGAGAAAAGCCAGGCGGCGGGTTCACCGGATATTGCGGCGGCGATTTCCGACGGAATGGGAGAATTAGGGCTCGTCCTTGACGCTAAGCGTGTGCAGTCGAGCGAGCTCCGAGGTTTAGGGCCCAAGAGAGAAAGAAAGGGGCGGCGCCCTTTTTTTATAAGTATATAATACGTAAAAGATATATTATTATTTTAAAAAAATAACACACTGATCAAAAGATGTGTATTGAAATTGAGAGGTTGGGGTCGACTGGTCAGCACCCATATGCTATTCATAAATCATTTCTTGCCTTTTTCTATATTTGTTTTTGTTTATTGCCTAATGGAGACTGTAAAGCAGTCAAACTCTATGATTGAACATTTCGAATAACCAGAACTCAGTCTTCTTATAATATATCAAGGACTTAATTTGTATGCGTGGCCTAAAAATCTCTCATAGTTTGGTATCCTTCTCCAAATGCTACTTTAAATTCTAAAACCTTTTATAGTTATCCGACATAGATTCATAATTTCCATTTAAAGCTTGCAAAATAACGATCTTCAAAATAACATTTCCAACTTACTATTTGAAAATTCAATCAAATAGACGATTCTCAAAATGCAAACAAACTGCAGTTTAAAAATTCCAGACAACATTCTCATAAAAAATAAAAAAATAAGTTTTGCATGCTGACACTTTCGAACAAGAAAAAGCCACAGAATAAAACTTGTGATAATAAACTGATGAGTATAGCTTGTTGCAAAACAAAACTCATAACCATGTCTCATAATTAATCTAAAGTTTAGCTAGAGCAGCCAAGCAAAATGTTAAGTCGACAGACGCGACAGAACAAGGAAGAAAACACAAGAAACTTTCCAAAACAATAAGCTTAAAAAAGCGATGTTCCTTTGCCCTTCTTATCTCCACCAATTTCAAAGTGCTTGCACCTCTGCAAAAGAAACGAGAACAAGTTAATTTCTAGCAAGGATAGGTGATGCTGCTGCCATAACGAAAATGCAAGAACAAAACACCAACCTTGATTGGGTGTTGGGAGACATGTTTGCAACCCTGGCATTGCAGCCTCAGCACAATCTTCTTCGTCGTTTTAGCCTAACCAGAATACATGCTCTCAGTCATTTGTATGAAATCACAATAATTCTAGCTTAACCGCCAAAATATCAACTTCACAGGTACCACTTCATTGCTAAAGTGCATTCACTAAACCAACATTAATGTGGAGAATTATTCATACCTTCTTGTGGAAGACAGGCTTGGTCTGACCACCATAACCTGACTGCTTCCTGTCATAACGGCGCTTACCCTGAGCAGCTAAGCTATCCTTCCCCTTCTTGTATTGGGTGACCTTGTGCAAGGTGTGCTTTTTGCATTCCTTTGACTTGCAGTAAGTTTTCTTAGTTTTTGGAACGTTCACCTGGAAACACAAAACGGTAAATAAGTTAGCATCATCCAAGAAAATGAAAGATTATTAGCAAAAATCAAATACACTGCATCCATCTTGAAACTTTTAACTACTACTCCAATAGTAATAGCCCCACACCCAAATCATTTGAAGTTCAGATAATAGTGGGTCATCAAGTTCAACAACAAACAACACATGGATTATGAATACCCTAAGCTCATTTCTGCAGACAGATTAGTGGAATATTATTCTAACCAGAACAAAATCGACGCACCAAACTGACATAGCTCTTTAGTCTGACTATCAAGAATACAAATTTGCATCCACAGACAAAATCATCATTCACCCAAACAGATAGACATGCTAGCAGATTGCAAATACTGACGACAGACAAAATCAAACAATCAACTGAACATGCTGACATCTATCTAATTCCAATTCCAAAACAACTCGAGAATTTCCTTGGTTTTCCGTTCACACAAACAATCACATCTTTATATTGAGAGTGGGAAATCCAATCTCGTTTCAGCTCGAAACACAGCACAAATTAAAAAAAGAAACCAAACTCGACGCTAAACAAGGGTTCGTGAATCAGAAAACTTGACAGAGAGAAGCATATAGCAATTCCTAGAGCTGAATTCATTCAATCGAGGGTTTTTCAGCTCAAAAGAAGCGATATTAGAAGAAATTTTCAAAATCTAACGATCGTGTATACAGTACTCTGATTAGATTGAGTATGAATCTGGGCAGTTAGAAGCAAGCGAAGCCATAAAATCTAGCAGAAAGTAAAGGTAGTGGAAGAAAGAGAGCGAGAAATTACCATGGCTGAGGGCGGAGAGAGGAGCACTGGAAAGTGTGATTCGGTTTCCTGCAAGTGCAGCCGTCAGTTATCGAAAGACTAGGGTTTGTTATGTATAACGCCGCCTTAATGGGCCGGCCCAATTTACTGATCTCAACTACACGGGCTGCAAAAACCTTGCTTGTTTTGTTGGTGGTGAAACTGATAGGTCAATTGACTGATTGTTATTATTATTATTATTATACTATTTTTTACTAGACAATTGGTTATTGTTGTTGCTTCTCACTTTTTTGGCCGCCTTTTTTTCTTTCTCCCTTTGTGCTCACAGAAAATACGAGTGTCATTGGTATTGGATTGTTATATTGTGATTTGTCTCCAACATGAGATGAGATATCATCGAAATTTTGGGGAAATTTTAACTACATGATTAATTATACCTTCTTCAAATATTTTCACATATATTTATTTATCTTTACTAACCTTAGTTTTATAGAATGAGATTCAGTGTACCACACTTTATGTCCCACTTTGTATTCCATTTTCAATTTTGTTCAATTTCAACTTTATATGTTTTAGTTTAATTTTGTGATTATTAATTAGGGTTTATTCCATCAATTTAGGGTATATAATTATTTTTTTATCATTCAATTTCACTTTTATTAGCTAATAATAGGTTGATAAATTCAAAGTCATGGTATATACTTTTTTAAAAAATTAACTTTTGTGAAATAAAACTTCAATATAATTATAGTATTATAATAAATTTTATTTTTATAAAAAATATTGTTAAAATAATAGATATAAGCATGGGACATAGTGAAATGGACGGTGGATTTAGGTGAGATAAAGGAGTCATCTAAAAAGGGGAGACAAAGTGATAGAATAATTAATATTTATTTCTACATTAAGAAAAGATGAAAGTTTGAACAAATAAATGTCAGTTTTACTAGATCCTAGGAGCCCTACCATATTACACACGAGATGTTGAGTTTTCTAGTATATATATTGATAAAGTGAAACATAGGCCTAAAGAAACGACGAGAATATATATCCGATGAGATGATTAGAGTAGCTAGGCCTATGTCGACATGCATTTCTTTCCTTAGGAACAAAATGACCAGCAGGGGCAACAAAATAACCAGTTTGATCGATGTTGAGCCCCTTTTTCTTTCTCTTTCGCTTCATCGTGCTCTGCCTCTGCTGCATTATTCTCCGCCTCCGCTGCCTCTGCCTCTGCCTCTGCCGCTGCCGCTACCGCTGCTGCTGCCGTCGATTTTGTTGAGCTTGGTATCCTCTCCGTGTCTCCTCCCGCTCTGATCAGCGAATATATATGGATTGGTGGGTGGTATAATTAAGGCTATGAGATGTGGTAGACGCATATATAGATTTGATGAGACTTACACCGAAAACGCGAAGGACATGTTGCTATGGTTGCTCCCCGCCGAACGCCGAGCGTTTCGCACTTCCGCCGGCAGCGGTCTCGGCGGACTCCGCCCCTCGTTCTCCTTAATCACCTCCAGCATGGTGGCCTCCGCAAGGCCGAGCTCGCGGCTCCTCATGTCGGCGGCGCCGCCCGTGGACGAATGCTCCGAGTAGCAAAACATGTGGTCCGAGGTGGGCGGGCCGAGCTCGCCCGAGCGCCACGTGTAGTAGTCGTTGGTGAAGCTCATGTTGCCCATGTGGATGCTGAAGAGCGACTCGTTGGAGGCGACGCTCCAGTCGCCCTGCGTCGACGACTCGAACACGGAGGCCGGGATCCTGTAGCCGGAGGGGCACCGCTCCATCTCTTGATTCAGGGGCGGCTGCGTCGCCTCCGGCTTCGGGGGTTTCTTGGAGCTGCAGTCGTCATCGGCTACATCGACTTCATTGGATGCTGCTGGAGATGTGCTTCTCTTCACTTCACTAGATTCCATTCCACTTCAATTTACTCATCCCTGCATCTCCTCTCAACGCTATCTAATTAATAATCTAACCTCACCACAAATATTGCAACCACAGCTGGAATGTAAGCATAATTCCTTGGCATTTTTACGTTTTAGAAACAAAACAAAATCATTATTGTGCCTTCCAATACATCCAATCGGTATTTAACGATCACGTCTAGGCTTCAACTCTACCGTTCTTCTTTCTTTTAAAAAAAAATAATTACAAAATATTTCCAACAAATTCATAGAAAATTTCATGTTTGCACCTCAACTCCCCTCCTGCGCCTATATATGGCCAGGGATGGAACTGGCGGGGGGCTCGAGCACCCTCCGACTAGCCATTTTTTAAATGTGTTTCTCAATTTTAAAGTTTTGATTTTCTTTTAACTTACTAAAAAATATAACATTCTTGTTACCGAAAAGTTTTTACTTGAGGTCCCTTGAGAATCCAAACTATATTTCTGAATTGGCCTCTCTGCATAAATCTAAATGATGTATCAAAAGAAAACCATATTTCCATCAAATGTTTTTCTTCTTATTATATATCCTTAATTGAAAGGGTGTTTTCCTAGGTCTCAATTCATAATACAATGGGCGAGGAGCTTCTCTCGTTGTATATTTTTCAGATTAATTAGAAGAGGAAGGGAAAAAAAAACACGAGAAAAATGAAGATGAATAAGTGCATACCATAATATGCACAGGAAGGAAATGAAGAATCAGAAAGAGCCTTTTAATTGTGTTATTTCCGGCCAAAGTCCCCTAAAAAACTGGCCAGAAAAACTGAGCGCAGATTCCTCTTTCCGACGTGCAGTTCGACGAAGAAAAACCAATATTGTACAAATTCTTGAGAAACAAAAATAGGAGTCGAAAGAGACGACGACGATGACTACAAAAAACTGCTACCACCATTTCATGGCGCAGCGTCGATTTAGCTTCTAAACGATGTTGTTTTTACACCATACCATCTAAATTTAGGATTTCTTTGCATATTCACGACTAAAATCTTTTTATCTATGCTTACCAATATTATTTAAATTCATTTCAAATTTTATAACTTTTACTTATTTCGTATGTTCCGTTTTACTTCTTGTTGACTAACATCTCACACTTTGACAACAATGCAATTTCTTAGAAGGAGCTACGGAACTTACAGAGCAATCTATCTATTAGATATGATGAAATATCTTCTAGTCATCATAAAAATTCTCTGTTATAAGAGTTTTTATTTTCAATAATTATCAATTATTTAATGTAGACATTAATTCATGGCTATTAATTTAAGCAAATATGTAAATATTTTGTTATTATTATTAAACAAAAAATATACAATGAAAATTAATTATAACAAATATATAAATATATTATTTTCTATCTATTACATACGGTGAAACATCTTCTAGCCACCACAAAATTATCTATCCTATCCTAAGTGGCATTTTGAGGATTTAGAGTTTTTATATGCTGCGTAAAAAACAACAGCAACCGGCACAAATGTGTTGCTTAAAGAGTCTAAAGACTGTTTGCTTTATGCATGGACTGATCTAGAATTTAAAGAATAGATGAATATATTATTATTTATACATTTTTATTTTTATTATTATTTAGTATTCTATAATGTTTAATTGATTTTTTTAGCTAGATAATTATTTATTGTAATAATTTGTATTTGATTATTTAAATATTTAGTAATTTAAATGAACTTGGGTAATTAATTAGTGAATACTAGTATGTAGGTTTTGGAAGAAAATATATAGTCAATTTAGTTTTTTATCGGACTTAGGACATGTACATGTATATAGATTTTAAAGAGGTCCAAAACTAATCGACATGTCTATGTCTAATTTCTCTATTTTTAATCTCTGTGATTTATATTATTCATTGTTAATGTTTACTTTATAATATTCGAATTGTCTTTATCTAAAAACATGCAAACATCATTGTAACAATTGATATTTACAATTTTAGAGAGTCGATTTAGGTAGTTAACGTATATTATTATATGAGTTTAAACGAGAACATATAGCGAAATAACATTTTAATCAAAATTTCAGATGAATATGAAACGAATTCGGATGGAATAATCTTCATTGTCGTGCTCCATCACGATCAACAAGTCAGAAAATTTTGAATTCTAACCTCATTTTTTCTTAATTGCAGTAAAATAACGGCTTATAAAAATTTGACAGATTAAACACAATTTGCCTTATATATACCATTTGGCTTATTTGGAGATGGTGTTAATTTAGTGATTTTTTATGCTATACACTCACACACACACACACACACAAACACGACTACACTAGAGGTGATCTTGGGTACATGTGGATGTGCCGTACAATTGAATTGAATCTTCACTTAAACTTTGATCCGTACCCTGATTTGAATTCATATCATGTCCCAAATAATATAAATAACACTATTTTGGGTACGAGTCAACCCGATTGTATGGTACACCCTGGTGTATCCAAGATTTTGTGACTACACTAAAATGGTGAACTTCTCTTTTGTGTAAAATATAGAAAAAAAGGGTAATGACGCCAAATCCCATGAACTTTGGCCCGATTTCAAGACTTTCCATGAACTTCAATTTTTACCTTCAATTCCTTCAATTTAAACGCTTATTCAATTTTTCCACACTTTTTGTCTCCGGTGAGTACCGAATTGACATGGCACCTACGTGGTAATATCAGACTTATATGGCAACTACTTGGACTCAAATTTGACACTTGGAAAACAATAATAATAAAAAAAATTCCATCACCACCACCACCTATACCTCTACTCCACCACCCACTTCACCACCTACCTCTGCTCCACCGCCGTCAACTTCACCTCCATCAACGCCGTCGTCGCCGCCGCCGTCAACCACTTCACAGCTGGTGCAGTTCGCACCAAAAAGAAGCACCACTGGAGAAGAGGTGGTGAACTCTGTGTAAATTTCGGAGATGGAGAAAAACCCTGGAGCTTCAGTCGCCCCAGCTCCGACGGGATATCGCCTCACCTACTGCTGACTTCATCAACCACCTCAAAAACTCAAGTTCCAATAAATCCATCCCTTGGAGTAGGCATTTTTAAGAAGAAACCTGAATTGTTCAATTTTCAGATTTCCAGATCTAAGTGCTGTGCTAAATGTGGCCATCGAGTTCCAGAAACCTCACTTCTTCCTACCATTGGGGCGTGAAGGGGTAGTTGGTTGTGGGTTCCACGAATCGCCGCTGCTGTTGTGCTCAACTTTCGGCGAGCTCGACTGAATAAGGAAGGGCGACGAAGTCTGTGTTGCTCATTCTTTGCTCCGATTCGCGGTAAGCGGTGGCATCAACTGTGCCTCGTCTTCACGCAATAGCAGCAATTCCGTCACGTGTGCGGCGGCGACTGGCGGAAGGAAGGGTGTCAGCCGCAACGACGACTGTGAAGAAAGTCAGGGATTGAGAGAGAGATAAAACACAGGACTAAACGACGTTGTTTTATCCCAACAAAACGACGTCGTTTTATTCATCATCCGGGAATTCCACGTCATATTTCCGACAACTTAAAAAGTGCCATGTCAGCTTGTAATTTGGGGATTTTTTGAAAAGTGTGGAAAAATTGAATAAGTGTTTAAATTCAGGGAAATGAAGGTAAAAATTGAAGTTAATGGAAAAGCTTGAAATCAGACCAAAATTCATGGATTTTGGTATAATTAATCCGAAAAAAAATGAGACATTTAAAGACATAAATTTTTGTTATTCCTCATTTTCCCATTCATTAAAATTAAAGTGAACGCACCCTAAGTGACTCAAACCCGTAATTAATTTATTAATTAGAGATTTGTCTATCAACTATACCAAAAAGTTTAACATCAATTTATCGATTATTTAATACTATGAAAACGTTATCAAATAAATAAATATTTATGTATTATATTTGTGTAGATACGCACGCGGGTGGATTTTCGAATTATTTTACTGCAAATGGTCGTTATGGAAATATTAATTATTTCCGTCTGGTGACCTGTAGACCTCTTACTTGGTGAACAAGTTTATTATTATTATTATTATTATTATTATTATTTTTTTTTTCCCTCTTGTTATGGTGGGTCCGGTTCTTAATGATATAGAAGAGCTTATATATAAGTGGAACTGTGGAAGTCAAATTTTAAAAGAGTATATTTTTGGTTAGTCATGGTATTGTTTTTCAAATTTGCACAATAGGAATTTATTTCTTTGTAAGATTACAATGCCCTTTATAGATTGGATTATAATTCATTGACTTTATCTTTCCACAAACCACGCTTTCAAGTTTCTTTTTACATTTCTTCTAGATTTATTATATATAGAGATGAATTCAAATAAAAATCACTTTTATTATAAGAACGTAAAATCAATCTTGATCATCAATTTGAAATTTTTAATGTTCATTACTTAAAATTTAAGAAGGGTTAAATAAATAAATAAATTTATAACTAAATTTAATATGCGGTGTTGTTATTAATTAGTTTCAGTTTATTTTTGCTATCATGCACGTTCATTGTTCTTCAAATAACATACAAGACAGATGAAATTAATCCATTTTTTTTCTCTGAATTCAATGTTATTGCACGAGCAATATATAGTTTATTGATCTTCTTTTTTATGCCTTATTTTATGATAGATTCATGCTAGTAAATTTGAATTACAATGCCTATTAGTTTATGTTTATGTGCGAACTAGTTTATGTTTGTGTGCATACTGCTAATTTTTTTTATGTGTGAATTAATTTATGTTGAATCCAATTCCACGCAATATGAAATCCAAGATGAAAAAAAAAAACTTTTTTTATTTTTTGTTTTGAGAAAGTGAACAATGTTTAATTCTTTGTGTTTTGATGATAATTGATGTAGAAGGCCATAAGTTTGAAGAAGATGGATATACAACTTTTAAAGAATATGATGAGTTTTTAATGCTCATCTTTTTACGACACATCATTTGTTTCTTCATTTTTTCGCCCTTATAAATTAATAAATAATTTATTTTGTATTTAACCATAGATGTTATACTGTGGCCATTAATAGTTTATTGATTAAGGATGTAGAATAGTTTTATATTTTTATTCTAAATGTGGTTTTATTTTAACCCAACTATATATAATCTACTATAATGTCATGTCATGCGTTACTTTAAATTATGTGTTAATAGGGGAATCTACCCACATTGATAAAATGTATTGCAAAACTACCCACTTTCAAAGTCAAAGACCGAAAAACAAGTTTGATGGTGATGGGTTGCTTGGTTTTTTGTGTAAAAGTTGATGATGATGGAAATTGTGTAAGAGTTGTGTAAGAAAACAGTTAAAATTGGTACAAAATGTGAGAAAATGTGAACTCACGTCACTTTCATGCATTATAAGATTAAATAGATTTGCAAATTTTGAATAAATTAGGGGACGTTTGTGTGTTACAAACATTAATACGAAGGCCAAAAAATTCACGAATATGTCAATTCTTAAGCAAAATTATTTTTTGAAACCAGTAAACCACGTATCCGCCAGTAATTCGTAGCCGGCCGCAGTAGCCGCTGAAGTTTGTGACCGGCGGCTACTATTCAGCGGCTACTAATTACTGGCGGATACTTGTGTTATTCGCTTAAAAAAAAACAATTTGTTCATAATTAACATGATTGTGAATTTTTATCCTTCGTGATTTTTTATTGTTACATATGCACCGATATTTTTAGATTTTTATTTAATTTTACAAGGGGAAATATGAGAGATAGTGAAATATTTACAGTACAAGAAGTACACATGGATGAGAAATATGAGAGATAGTGAATCTGCCAAAATTTGGATTATAGTTGGGATAATAACACTCACTTTATGCATGATTTGATTGCACATAAAATAATAGACTTGCACATAAAATAATAAGAAATTATATACCAATTATTTGGAAATTCATATATTCGGCAATGAAATAATATTCTATAGCCAAAAACTACAGTATCCGCCATAAAATTATTTACTTTATCAGTAGCCGCTAACAAAAAAGGTAGGGCGGCTACTGGGTCCTTTGTACGATTTTCTGGCGGATACTGGGTCTTTGAGGCAGAAAATATTATTTTGTCTCAAAATATGTATAAGTTTTAATTTTTCAGCTTGTTATGAATGTTTAAATATAACATACGCATTCCTCTTTTGTATTTGTTGTTTTTTTTTTGTTAATTTTTTAGTAAAATATTAAAAGTACATACTGAGAAGGTGACTCTGCAAAAATTTTGGTTGTAGTGGGGCATTAATGCTAATTTTATGCATGTGTGAGGTGACATGCAATAATAGATTGAAGCCGTATTGAATGAACACTACACTTCACGTGAACTTTTTGTAAGGAATCAAGTTTAGTCCTTATAAGGCTGCATTTGTGAATGACCAAAACACAAATTGAAATACTCACCTTGAATTTCAGAAATTCAGGCATACCCTAAAGATTTGAGTGGTTTTGTGCGAGAGCAGGCAATTTGTGTTGAATTTCAGCCCGAAAAGGTGATTCTCCTGTATTGTTTGTATAAATTATAGTTTGCATGTTTAATCGTATGTTGTTTTTAACGTTGAGAGCATGTTTTACGTTATTTTAATGAATTTCTTTATTATATGAACTTTAAAAGCATGTTAGGGAAATATTAAACCTGTTTCTAATATAATTGAATGTTTTGAACAAAAAAAATAAAGTATCCGCCAGAATTTCATTATCCGCCAACAATAGCCGCCGACCCCACAAGGTCAGCGGCTACTGGTGACGGATAACGATATTCTGGCGGATACTTCATTTTTCGAGCTTATTGTGATGTTTTAAACTTTTTAAGCGTATTTTAATACTATACTTTATGTGGTTTTATAGATGGAATTCGTGAGATACATATATGTGAGATACAATGGAGTCGTCGATGGTATACACTATGTTGGCGGGACTACGGAGGTCCTTCCCCTCTTAAATGAAACAGTTGCGAGCCTGATATACAGCATCAACAATGTGCTGACAACGCATTCGTTGAGCCCGAACTATCAATTGTATTATTTGGCGACCAATCGATTTGGAAGGGAGACGAAATGCGTAATAAGTGACGACGATGATGTGCAAGGCTTGTTGGAAACTGCAGAATATCCCATGGTGTACGTTGAGCACAACAACGACCCGGTCGAAGAAGCGTACATCCCTACTTTTGATTTTGGCCAGGCTTCGGGATACGGAGATGATGAAGCACAATCTAGTCAGTATGAGACGTCGTATCATGCTCGCGAGAGCGCGCCTCCAACACAGTACTTTTCATGGGATGGGCAACCGTTGGACGAATCCGCATGGAATCTGAATGAAATGTGCGGGAGATTCAACCAGGTGCGGACGGATGAAGCCGTACAACCTGAAGACGAAGAACCTGATGACGATCCCCAAGGAAATCTGGAAAAGGCCGGCAAATCATCCACCAGCTTCCAAGTCCAGGATTGCACGGGTCGTCGCACGTCCACTCCTAATACAAATGCGTGTAGCACCAACAAGTGGGCCACACGGAGGTACAACCCGCCGTCGGGGTCAACCACTGGATTGACGGTGTCGAAATATTTATCCGCCAGGTCCCGCACTGACACCGGCTTAGAGCGGCAAAATTGTCTAAATGTCTGAGCCTGCCCCAGATCGTGCTCAGCCTCGGGGTCAAAAGGATCATCCCCAAAGGACAATCCTGTCACGAGAGCGAAATCTCTCGGAGTAAACTCAACCTTCCTCCCGTTGATGTAGAAGGAGATCTCATCATCCTCATTGTCTCTCCTGATCTGAAGATGACGAGAGACAATATGGTGCAATGCAGCATTGCACTTCTGGCCCGGCTGCCAATCCAACATCAGCCCAAAGCACCCCTGCCTGAACGTATTCTCCAGTGCAAAACCGCCAATTTCGGTTAGTCTCTGGACTACTGTCGATAGGTAACTAATATTGTTGTACGTACTGATCTCAACTGTTGGACGATTGATTTGCTCGGGCCTCGAATAACGGACCTATTCAATACAAAAAATAACTCAATTTACAAAACATAATGAATTAACAAACATCAACTAATAATAATGCATAATTAACTATTAAATTACTAGAAACATAAATAAAAAAATATAGAACCACAATAAACAAGTATCCGCCAGTAATTAATTTTTTTAAGAAGTAGCCGCCTGGTGTTTTCAAACCCGGCGGCTACTTCTTAAAAAGATTAATTACTGGCGGATATTAGGTAATTATGGTTCTATATGTTTTTATTAGTATGTTACAAGTTTTTAAATTCTGAATAACCCAAAAAACGTTATTATTTTATGCGTAATACAGTAAAATTAACCTAATGATCTAAATAGACGATTAAATATATCTAAATATGCTTCAACTAAATAAAAATTCTAACAACACTGAAACTATACTCAAACTTGTAACAGCACTCAACTACACTATATCTAACATATACGAAACATATAAATAAATCAAACAAATACTATACCTAAATCAAAATTCAATACTATACAAAACATATAAAAATTCGAAACATATAAATTCTAACATAAAAACATATAAATTCTAACATAATGATTCTAACATAAAAATTCACCCATATACAAAACATATAAAAATTCGAAACATACAAAACATATACTTACTTAAAAATATACAAAATTCGAAACATATACAAAACATATAGATTCTTAACATATAAATATATCTAACATATACAAAACAAATAACAAATAAACTTACTTGGCCGAACATATACCAAATAATACTTAAAAATGTAGTATACTTACTTGGTTTGAAGAAGAAGCCATGGCGTGAATGGATTTGAAGAAAGACCGAATGAACTCCTCGTTTGAAAAAATGAAACAGCGGCTGCTTCTCACTCTCACACGAAAAAATTCAGTATCCGCTTGAACAAATGATGGTGCGGCTGCTTCTCAAAAATTCTACCCTAATTTAACAACAAAAATTACCCTAATGGGCCCTACCCAAGATTTCGACCATATCAAATCTTCAACGTGGTCAAAGAAATCCCACAAAAGCAGTGCCCGCTCTATCCCAATACCCGTGAATTACAATTTTCTGCAAAGCCTATAGATTCCCATACTAGAGTTGCCGGTTGAATTGTCCAATCACAATTGAATTAGCTTTAGCTCTTCAAAATTGAAAAAAATACAAAAACCATTAATATGAACTCTAATAAATAAAATTTATATATATTGTGATATAAAAACCAGTTATCAATGACATGGTACTATTATCCGCCAGTAAAAAAGTATCCGCTAGAAGTAGCCGCTTAGGGTTTCTTTCACGCGGCTAATTCTAGAGGATACGAATTACTGGCGGATACGTATGTGGTAGGCTCTATAATATTTTACTATTTCATAATATATGATTATATATTTTTTTTATCCAACATTTTCTATTATTTTATGTGTTAGGCTATATTAATTCATGTTAAATAAAATAAAATAAAAAATTCGAGACTTATTACACCACTATGATCCAAATTTGTCTAAATACAAGCCTATTATGTATTTCTACTTCATAGAATATATTTTAAAAAAAGAATACAAAATTAAGGTAAGTTTGTGTATAATAAAAAAGTAATAGGAGGATGTAAAATATTATACTTTAAGTATATTTGGAAACAAAAAAAAATTCTGAACCTAATGTATATATTATCCGCCAGTAAAAAATAGCCTTAAGAAATAGCCGCCAGGATAAAAAACCAGGCGGCTATTGAGAGCGGCTATTTTTTACTGGCGGATAATGTATACATTAGGTTCAGAATTTTTTTTTTGTTTCCAAATATACTTAAAGTACAATTTTTTACATCCTCGTATTACTGTTTTATTATACACAAACTTACCTTCATTATTTTCAAACTTAGGGCATTATACGTCAATCATCTTACAATAATTGCACATTTATCTGGTTTTGTGCATTTTTAACTACCTATCTTACACATTTTCTTACACAATTGTACTTGTGTAAGAAAAGTGTAAGAACTTTTACAAAAAACCAAGCAACCCATCACCATCAAGTGTACTTTTCGGCTTTGACTTTCAAAGTGGGTAGTTTTGCAAGACATTTTATTGATGTGGGTAGATTTAATTCCACCCCTTAAATTATTTTGTTACGTGATTTTTTTTTTCTTGATATAGTAATTTATTTGAATGATAATAAAGGACTAAAGGAGTATTTTTGCATATTTCATTATACCAACTATTAGGAAAACACACACACATGGGTCCAACAATTGACCATAAGAAATTGACTTGTCCAAATATACAAATATTAACAGGTCAAAGTCAACGGTCAAAACAACAATTTGTAAATAAAAAATGTGAAAAAGAGAAAAGATAACAAGGGGAAGAATCAATGCTAACTTTGATATTTATTTATAAATTAACAATTAAATAATAATAACTAATAACAGCATGATTCGAATCCAAAACTTTTGACATTAGAACATTCACAACAAAGAACCCCTAATGGTTAGGGGCTCTCTGGAGAGCAGAGGCTACATAGCCACCCCACAAAAATAAAATGTTAAATGAAATTAAAAATTTATTAAATTGAAACTTGAAAATTATAATAATCCTAAAAAATTTACATTAAAAATAAAATTTAAAATTACATCAATTTAAAACATATCCTAAATATTACTAGAGATTGCATCCTCGACGTTTGAAAATCTCATCTATCATTTGCTTAAGTATTGCTAATTTAACGACTATTTCGAACTTAAAAATAAAATTGAATCCAACGACTAGATTAAATAAAAAAATATATTTTTTTTTAATATGACAAGTGCACTGCACGCGCCTTTTATAAAATTGTTCGAACCAAGCTCAATTTCACGAGCCATCGATCGAACTCGGCACGGCAGCAAAGCGGGGCTCGCACAATCGCTAAACCAAGACTCACACCCGATCAACGCTAGATTTTTCTTATTTTTAATAAATTATATACATAAATAAAAAAATTTAAAGTGAGCATGACAATAAACTCGAACACAAGACCTTATGGGCTTTGGGCGTGCATGGGTTGCAGGACCAACGCTAACTTTTGATATTGTGAGTTGTGACAAACATGTGGAATCAAATTAACTGATAAATTTACTGAGAGAAAAGTCTGTTGCAAATAAAATACTTCTACCAATCCCTAAGAAGCTTCTCTTCTCTTCCAAAATTTCAACATCTTGCTTCTTCTTTTTTCCCTTTTTCCTATGTAGTTTTTTAATTTATTTTTTCTTTTTTTGAACGGATTTCATTTTATTTTTTCAAGATCAGTTTTTTCGTACAATACCTGTAGCTGTCCCATTTCCCTACCTGTTACTTTCTCCCTCCCATCATTTAAAAAACGCGTTATAAATTTTCTAATCCCACTGCGCTTATTTTTCTTCATCAAAATCCTACTTTCCTTATTTTTCATTTCCCAGTTCAGAGCATCCTGCTCCAACAAACCAGCAGGATTCTTGAGGTCTAACGCCATAGTTGCAGATTCTTGTGTTTATATGTATTTATAGTTGCAAACTTTTGTTGAAATTTCTGTGTATTTTGCTCATGATTATACAAGTATTTATTTATGTTACTGATCAGTCTGATCTGGTGTGTGTGAAACCCTAAATGATCAAGACAAAGAAACGTTACCTTTGTTTCTCTGCACATTCTTGAATTTGAGGAAAGTTTTCCTCTTGCAGCTCTCTCTCTCTCTCTCTCTCTCTGGCTCTTGTTGAAGTCAGTATTCAAACAAGGGAGGCTGCAATAGTCAGTCTTGAGTTATAGTCAACCTACACCATTATCCATCTTCCCTATGTTTTTTTCCAAATTTGAGTGGTAAATTCTACTGCAGATTCTCTAATTCTTCTGTTGCACAAGTCCATGCTCTTCAAAAACCTTGATTTACCGATATTCCACAACAAAAAGATTCAATCTTTGCTCTCCATTCAACAACCAAAACAGCCTCATTTTCTTCATTCAAGAACAAGTCGTGAGCCGATGGCCGATATCACCGATGCGGAACGTCACGTTGTTGCCGCATCGTATCACCTGGTCAAGGCCCTTCAAGCAACCAAGATCCTGAGCAATGATGCGAGGAGACTTCTCGAAGACCTCGACGTCCATTTGTCCACAGTGATCAAGCTCAATGAAAATGAATCAAAAGCAGATAACATCAGAGAGCTCGAGACGAGGCTCGTCTCGTCCCACCAAACCATCATGAGTCTGCATTCGAGCTACTCGAAGATCTGGGCTTCCAATCCTGTGATAGTCTTGGAATACTTACAAGCAGTTGGCGAGGTTCAGAGATTGATTGAGATTCTTGAAGATATGCCATTGAATCGACTGAGAAAGGAGGTTCTTGATCAGGCAAAAACTACTCTGCAGATGGCTATGGACAGGCTACAAAATGAGCTGATCCACACACTTGTGCAGAACAGACAGTGCTTCGAGCACGAATACGTGTCCTCACTCCCAGTTTGCGAAGTGTATCCAATATACGAGGAGTCCGTCATCTCCAACGAAGATGACTCGGTCGAGGATGCGTCTCTCAAGGGCCGTAGCAGTTCGGAGACCGAGGAATGCGCGATGGATCTGATCCATCCGGATGTGGTTCCTCAAATCAAGTCCATCGCAGATACAATGTTCGCCTCGGGCTATGCTCAGGAGTTCTGTATGGCCTTCACCGCGTTCTGGAAGGATATATTTGCGGAGTACTCGATGATCCTCTATGTGGAGCAGCTTAGCATCGAAGACGTGCAGCAGATGGAGTGGAAGCACTTGAACTCGAGAATCAGGAAGTGGCGCGTGGCGATGAGGAGAATCATCGGCGTCTATCTTGGCAGCGCAAAACGGCTGTTCGACCAAGTTCTCGGAGATTACGGCCATATCAGCTCAGCTTGCTTGCTTGAGGCTTCAAGGGGGCCTCTCTTCTGTCTCTTGAATTTCGGTAATGCTGTGTCAATTGGACCCCACGGGCCCGAATGGCTCTACTGCTTGCTCGATATGTACGAAGTTGTAGCTGATCTCGTTCAGGATCTGGATGCCTTGTTCCCACAAGAGACAGAGTCGTTGATCAGGATCGAGTTCCACGAGCTTCTGTCACAACTACGAGAATCTGTTAGAGTCGTCCTCAAAGAGCTAGGAAACTGCATTGCAGCATGCCCTTCTACTACCCCTTTCCAAAATGGAGGGATTCACCCCCTAACAAAGTATGTCGTCAACTACATCTTGTGCTTTGCTGAATACGAGGATACGGTTCATTTGCTTCTTCAAGATCCACAACACGACAGGGAGCGTGGAGACGAAGAGCAGAGCACGGATGTTGTGGTGGATCCTAATCCCACTTGTGCCTTGGCAATGTACCTACAGTCACTCACATCAATTTTAGAAGCAACCTTAGACAAGAAATCGAGTTTATACAGGGATCCTTCATTGAAGCATATCTTTTTGATGAACAATATTCACTACACGGTTGAGAAGATCAAGAATTCTAAAGTCAGCCACTACTTTGGGGATGATTGGATCAAAAAACACTTTGTGAAGTTCCGGCAGCATGCAATGTATTACCAAAGAACGACGTGGAGTTCTTTACTAACCTTTCTTCGTGATGATGGGAAAGTCGGGAAGGCAACTCTAAAGGCGAGATGCCAAGACTTCACCGCTGCTTTTGAGGATCTGTACAAGAGCCAGACAAGATGGGTCGTCCCGGATCCTCAACTCCGTGAAGATGTGAGGATATCAGCTTCCAAGACGGTTATCCAAGCATACCGCAACTTTGTCAATAAGATTATCAATTCTATTGGCGAAAAGCACATCAAGTACACCGAACAGGAGTTGGGAATGCACATCATGGATCTTCTTGAAGGGTCATCGAAATCATTGAACCATTCTCGAAAGAGGTGACATGGATGATTTCAAATGCATTTGTTCTTCCTAGTTTTTACTAATCTTTTGTTGTTGTTCTGTAGTATGTATTTCAGTGTCAATTGTTAACATTCCAAATTTTGTAATGTTAGCTGTACATTATATATGTTATGCCCTCCCATATGTAACATAATCATATTCTGTCGGCAAAAAATTGTAGAAAAATAACAGCATAGAATTACCATTATGAGCTTACTCTCGATGTGCTTCTGAATGAGATGGCCTTCTGACTAGCATTCTGCTCCATTGCCAATCAAGTCTGCAATATGTATTATTTTATCTGTCATGTGTTTAAAAACAGAATTCGTCGAAAAAAAGTGGAGAATCTCACTCTTCCAACATAGCAGAGAAACCATCAGAATCAAATTTAAGTGCCTGATCCCATTTACCATTTCCTTGCCGTATCAAGTTATGAGTCCAAGGTAAGATGTATTAGCATGTCGATTAACGTCCTAACAGAAATCTAGAAGCAAGCAAAAGTAACAAAATACTCATTCCTAGTTATTTCAAATTGGATTGTTCCCGTACCATACTTCAGCCCGTCCATCGCCGTGTCAAAATTATCATGCTTCTGCAATATTGAGATTCAATAATAATAAAAAAAGGAGCCATTAGGAAGAGTATGCAGAAAATATGAAATATCCCTTCAACTAAAAAGAGTCTAGAAGTGCCGTACCGTGTCTAGAAGCAATCCCACCGGTCCTGAAGCTTTTTGGAGCATGTGTGACAAAAGATACTATATTCAATGCACATTAATATCACCAGAAAACTTCCAAAAGACATTGAATGTATGTCAAACTAATTCATGGATGGGTGAGAGTGATCCAACATTTCGTGATTCTGAAAACATTGTCCTAGATTGACCGTTTCATTTCAATGTCGAGGAAGATATAGCAAAGAGGACTGTTGACCATAAAAATCAGAGCATTATGCTACTAGTTTGAATGTCATCATATGTTTCCTCATTTCACCAACATCAGCTAGGACTTAGAATGCCCATCGACTATAGGAAGAATGTGGAAATAAATGTTATGCGGTATATAAGATATTACCACCATACAATTTGGGAAGACTATGTGCTTGGGACCACAAAACTCCTTGTATCTCAGCTCCCTGGTAATAGAGCTGGTCCTTTATAATGACAAAACCCGAGCTAAGTATAAATCGTACCTAAATATGCTAAATGCACATATGGTACTCTTTAACAATAAATTTTAGTACAGAAACTGTATACTTTAATGACAGAAACACATATTCTTAAACACCAGCAAAGTAAACAAGAGAAATGGATCATATATTCTCAAACTACAGTGCATCTTTCCATCTTCAGAAGAGGTGCATTCAGATACAAAAGTTATCAATTTTCTTGAGATTCATGTATCTTGACAAGCTCAAAAATAGTACTATGCTCGATGTGGACAACACCACTGGCCCTTAGTGCACATTGAACTTTTCATAACATTTAATGCTAAAAAGGTATTAATAACATTTCCTGAAGGGTAGTTAGTGCTAGAAGTGCCCCAACCATATGAAGGGTAATAATAACATTTCCTGAAGGGTAGCATTTAATGCAATAAAATTACCAGTGGAAAAGTATGCAAACTATGCTGCTAAAAATACTTGGATGTAGTTGATGCAGACGCAGTATACAAGCAGTTAAAAACAGCACATAAATGCTGTACCCGTGCAAAAGGAGGATAAGGCTTGAAAATAAGAAACAATAGAAGCGTTCACTGGTCAATCAGCAAAGTGAAAAGAGGGCATCTTAGTGTTCACTGCGTTAGAAATGGCCTTACACTTATACATGGTCACTTTCTGAAATAAATTTAGCCTGCAGCTGTGTGAATCAATGTGCGTCTTTATAGAACTTCTGAAGATAGGTTAAATCAAGTAGCCACTACTAGAAAATAAATCAAGTGTTTTGAATATTGAGATCCCAATGGTGCTTGGTGTTGCGCCTTGGCATCTGCCAAGATAGCTTGCATCCAGTCACAGGCCCTATAATATAGTATTTGTGTAAAGGTAAAGAAAATTCAAGCAGCGCTTAGTTAGAGTTTTGAAAAAGAGGAATTCCATCTCTCCACGATGAAAAGATTTCCACGTTCTTGTAACTTCACATTTGTTCCTCCTTCAACTAAACATATGGCTATCTTGTAACAGACTAACAGCTGATGTCCACGATATACAGATGCTCTTGGGTAAATTGCAAATGAATTCTCAAGAGGGGAAAACAAGCCTGGTGGAGGACACAGAATTAAAAATTCTCTCATATAACAGTATCTAAACAGAGGAAAACGCGAATTTGGATATTTCTGCTAGTTCCTGGATTGGTGGTAATCCATGATTCAGTTTTGAAACGACACCATCAATTCCTGAGTAGTTTTCAGTCTTGTCTAAGCAATCTATCATAGATACTTCTATGCAATGTATCTGTGACTAGTTTATTTAAATAATGCAGCCGTAAGGCCCAAAAATGCTACCTCAGGAGATTATCAGAGGTGTTTACCATTAGGCATCGTCATTACAATTATGATCTTGTTCTAGTTCATGACATCTACGTTCTTCAATCTTCCCCAGTCACACTTCTAGCTATAAATAACATAATAATGCCACAAAAAGGGGAGAAATGATAAGACAACCTGCCACTAGTCTTACTAAGCTTCTAGCTATAAATAACATAATAATGCCACAAAAAGGGGAGAAATGATAAGACAACCTGCCACTAGTCTTACTAAGGAATCTCAGCTTGTTTCCAATAACATATAAGCCGGTGTATCTAGGTAAACTCATAGTGAGGATGCTGACCGCCTGACATGCAATCAAGGTGACTTCACTTCAGCTTATGCAAGGAATTACAGAAGCAACAAGCAACAGTTCCAAATTGAATACGAATAAATATCATAGATAATGTCTCATAAATCTAAAACATCAATAGGTTCATAGAACATTGTACAACAAAAGTTTCAAGCAACAGCCTGGTCAATAAATAAAACAACACGCCTAGTAGGACAGAGAAAGGAAGTGCAGGTAAAGCCTTTCGATAAAATGCAAGGAGCATCAGGGTTATACCAAGACCAGCTATGACAGCAAGGTAGCACGCATACACTGTCATGAAATCATACATAGCAGCTCTTCCAACTAAAACACTGTAAAAGATAAAATCGCCAAGTCCAAGCTTGATCGCACCAGAGGATCCCAAGCCAATTCCTTCAAGCGCCAAATTTTCATTCGAAACAGCATTGTCCGAAATTCTAATATTAATATGTTGTATGAGAGGAGCAGCAAGCTCAGAATTCCCTCCCAATGCCCTTCCCTCTTCAGCATCAACAATAGTCCTCTCACTCTCACTCTCACCATATAAGTAAGTCCTCAAACTAGAATCAGAAACAAGATCAGACCTAAGCCTTTGATCTTCATCAAAATCACCCCTTCCTTCTCTCCAAACCCTTCTCCTCACCACACCATCACTCAAACCAGCATCACTAATGACCGGTCGTGCCTCATAAACAAGAGCAGGGATATCTTCATCCCTAGACATAGCAAGCTCCACCAAGAGCCTCAACGGCCCGCCAGGCAACAAAACTGCGGCTAGATCATACAAGGACATAGCAACCAAGAGCGCCCACGTCGTCCACTCGGGCAATAGGGTAAACCAATAAGCAACCAACATCCCAATGACAACCAAGTAAGCTTGAGTCACAAAAATAGCCATTTTGGACATGAACACAGCCATAACACCAACAACAGTGAAATTATACAAGGCGACCGCAAAAGTAACGCAATCAATCGGAAAGCTTGAAACTTTAATCAAGAAAAGGGCAATCTCACCCCCCATGAAGCCCAGAACGAGGAGAGAAGAGAAACCCATGTAGTATTTCAAGAATTTAGTGCATCTGAAGTAGAAGAGGAGCACTAACAGGAAAGTGGCGACCGTCACAACGGCAACGAATACGAGAGAGTTCAAGAGAGCGCCTTTGAGCTTGTCCCATATAGAATCTGAGCTGCTCTCGTTGTAGGCCATGGTGGCCATGGTTGCAAATGAGAGGCTGTCGTCCAAGGAGGAACCCTCGTTAAGGATAGAGACGAGAATTACCACCAACAGCATACATATTGAAACTGGGGTTATGATTCTGATGATTTCTTCGCCGCATGTTTCGAGGATTGTTTTGGGTTTGGCATTTTGCTCCATTTTGGATCGAGAATTGTTGGATTCTGGGGGGGGAGTGAAGACTGATGAAGCGTCGATTTCCGGAAATTTTAGCAGATTTTATTGAGCCCCAAACGCGTCATTCTTGTGAATTGCGTCTCGAGATAAATAGATCGAGCTGCTTCATGTTCGTCTCGAGATTCTCCATTACAAGTTTATTTAATCTCCGACGACAAACATGATAAATAAGTGGGTTTTCTTTATTTTACTTTAAAACTTATAACTACAATCCCAAAAAATGTGAAAGTATCTTTTCCTCTCATAAACCCAAATTAAAAAATTACTACTACTGAAATGAAACAAATTACTACTGACTTTTCATAAGTACTAGTATTATTCTAATTTATGTTTGAATTCGTTTTATATAAATGAACATATAAACGAATTAAACTAAGTTAAATTGTACTATTAGGCTTATTGTGTATCCTCTCTGAATCCAAAGTATACAAGATTCTGGTGCAAATTGAGAGTATTATGGCAGGAGAAAGAACTACAGCCATCACACATGTCTTTTAAATCCCAATTATGCTATTTACAGGGTGTTTACTTTTTTAGATAGATAAAATATACTAATTGAATAAATAATCAAATGATCAAACGAGTTCAATTAGCCTTTTTTAATATCTATTCAATCACCCAAGGTAAAATGCCCTCACTAGTACCTGCTTTCTGTGTTTAATGAGTCTCGAACTCAGGAAATTAAATCAGGATATTGCTGTTAAAGCAGTTGCAAAAATGTTATGGGAAGTAATAAACAAACTGCAGATGATTACAATGAATAACATATCAAAGCGATACACAGAATTCATGTTTCCACGTTTCAATATATTCCACTATATATCTTGCTAACACAATCTCTGAGACATTATCAAGCGAAATCATACACATTCTTGACGACACTAGACTGGAAATTTTGAGGAGGAATGAAGTATTTCTTGACAAGGAGAGTGAGGGTATTGGTGCTGCTTTCATCGGAAAAGCCTGGGTACCGATCTCTTAGGGATTTTGCCATCGAGTTTTAGTCTTCGATATGCTTCTCTCATGTGGCACGGCCTGATTGGTCCTGTATCCCTTCTCTCTGCCATCACTACTCTGGCTGCAACCATAATTCTAAAAATGAGAGATAGAGATGGAGAGAATTTAAAGCAGTATTACTGAGAACAAGCTATTATACCTGTTTCTACAAGCTCCCCGACAAACATTTTTGCTATTCCAGATACCACAATAGTCATAGGTTGCGTGATCTTAGCACTTCCAGTCATGTTTGTTAATAACTGAATTTAAGAAGTATAATCAGATCAAATCTCGGACAAGTAAAATTATTATCTCATGAGAAAAGAGATGCACCATGAATCAGCCTACCCTTTTCATGTTAGCTTTCTGAAATCCAGATCTTCGAAACGATTCATACCTACTCATTTGCTCCTCTGTAAAATGAGACAAAATCTCCCTAAAGAAGAGATTATGTTAGATGATCTTATAAACTGAGAAAGATAAGGAATAAAGCATATTTAGGTTTGACAGAAAATATACATGTCCCGTATAGAGAGAAACCAATACTTGCATCTTCTTTGACAATAAGAACATCAATTATTTAATGCTTATCAAGAACTTATGAGCAGAATAAGGGACCATTTTCTACATTGTGTGAGATGGGTAAATATGGAGCGGAGAAGAGTAGTGTACAGTAAGATAAATAAACAGTACTGAAGGAGTATGAATACAGTTTTAATATTTCTTTGCCAAACAGTATTATAAAAAATTGACCAAAGCAAGAAAATATTTTTAATTATCAATTTTCAGATAATCTTATGGAAATTTCAGAAAATTTCACTTTGCAATTTGTATCCAATCAATCCCAGATTCCCAAGGGAAAATAATTATCAAATTCCATTTGCAGTAGCACTTGCAACTTTATCAGAAACACTTAGTTTGTGTCTAAAATGGTCCTCGTGTAGCTTATGCAACAAGGTATATACACTTTCAGTAAAAGTTAGATAAAAAAATCTCCACAAACGGAAGTCAAGGGTTGTCGACTTCTCAGCATACTTGCATATCTCAAATATAAGGATCAACCACTAAATAAGAACATAGATATTTCTTTCGACGAAACAGTTTCCGTGAGAAACCCCCAGTAATTACTATTCAGATGGCATTGCTAACAAAACTAACATTGGAAAATGTGCAAACTTTAAGCAGGTTTCTGGAGAATAACATAATACTCATGTAAGACTCTGTAGAGGCTCATTAAAATAAATTAGTCAACTTACTGCATCTTAGCTGTTTTTGTAGGGTCACCACTAGGTCGAAGCTTGCCAAGCTCAACATCCATGTTCTCTTCTTCTTCGTCGTCATCATCCTCTTTATTCTTGCCAATTTGGCCAACTGTCCCCGCGGGAACTGACCCAGCAGCTGCAGTTGATGGATCAGCAGCAAGAACATTAGCATTCATGTCTGGATCCCCACCACTGGGGCCAGCTGCAGCTTGTGATTCATTCTCATCAAGACCCACAGGGGATTCTGGTGGTGATTCCTCTTGCTCCTCGAAAGCAATCTCAAATGGATCCTTGGACTTCTTCATATTAGTTACCTATAAATGGTTTTCTATAGATCCTCAAAACTTATGAAGCCTTCAACTGATATAATAGCAAAAGAGCAGGCAAGACACAAATGGAATCACAATTTCTTTATGTCCAGAGTCTCGATAACACCCAGTTTCACAAATTTAAGAGAGGTTATCGCAGAGGAAAAATGTACGGCAGCATCATACCTGGATTTATTTTGGTTTCCACTACAGATTTTGTTTCTTTCCCCCTCTCACTAATCTGGAAACTGCAGAAGCATGAAAAGAAGAAGCTCATGTCTAAGAAGATATGGGACAGGTGAGCATAATCCACTCTAAATACTACTCCATATACAGTCTTCAAAGGTCAAATATAAGTCATGGGATAATTGGGTGCATAGGAAACAAATTTGTATAATATAAAGAGCATACTTTGAAGGTTCCATGAGAGACATATCATGCCCGGTAGATGATAGCGATATCGTCCACCGTAAACCAAAGCAATGGCTAGATAGATTGATGTGTGTATATATATATATATATCAATACTTCAAGAAAGGCTAAGATCAGGTGACATCACTTTGAATATCGAGGCTCAGATTACAAGACAGCACATCTATATCATTCATCGAAGGCAGGTTTATTCTAGAAAGAGTAACAATTTTGCCCTAATTTACAGCAAAAAAAAATAATCAAAAGTCGAACTTCTAAAACAGACTAATAGACTGCCGGCTTACCTGCAATACCAAAAATTGGGCGTTGGAAACTGCTTCTACTGCAGAGTCGGCGGATGGAGGCGCTGAGGCTGAAGGAGGAGGGGCGGGGCGGCAAGGAAGGCTAGGCGAGGGCCGCGGAGCGGTGCAGTCGTGCACTGCTACTTGCAGCGCTGGGACGGAGGCTCCGAGGCGGACAGCGGTGGTGACGGCGATTTCTCAACGGACGGCCGAGAGAAGTGAGAGATAGGGAGAGAAATTGGATAGAGAGATGAGGGTGGTCAACGGCGAAGAGACGCTGGATCTTAGGAAGGCAAGGGAGGCGGAGAGGGGCAGAGGTTTCTGTTTTAGAAAGTGTTTTGGGGGCGACGACGGAACCAACTTAAAAAAATGTAATTTTATAGGTAAAATCTTCGTCAATCAAAAGTGTGCATGATCGTTCTTCACAATGCTTAACACTATACAGAGCAGCAAAGAACACTTCAGGACATAACTCTATAAAATCATCGTTCACCATTAAATTTCAACAATGACGCAGCAGAGAAAACCCTATAATCAATCCAACAATGACGTCGTTCACATTAAATTTCAAGCTTTACGATTCTTACCGGAGGAGGTCGCGGCGAGCGTCGGTCGTCGGCTGTTGGAAGAGGCGGCGAGGGTGCCTGCTGCGGGCGCGGCGCGACTGTCTAATACTCGACTGGCGAGAGTGGAGACAGAGAGGGGGCTTCGCGGGAGTCGCGGGGCTGGAGTCGCCGAGTCGGGTCCGTCCGGTGCTGGGCAGCGGTCCGGTCCGGTGCAGGTGGGGTGGCTGGCAGCGGCGGCTAGGGTTAGAGACGTAGGGAGGGAAGGCTTCAGTTTTTGCAAATAACAATTTTTAGTTTCAAAGTTCCAGACTTTAGTTTACACTTGACTTAGGGTTAGAATTAGAAATTTGAATTTAAATTTTATTAATATTATTATAAATATTAAATATATAAATTAAATAATTAATTTATAAATATATAGGTCGGTTCGGGTTCGACCAGAACCGACGCGATGAAAATTCAGTCCTACAAATCTGACATACATGTGTCCTGGGTCGGTCCGGTTCGGACGAACCCATCGATCCAGGTGGGTTCGGCTAGTTTGGTTTGGGTCTGCTCACCCTTACCCGCTTGCTTGCTTACCGTCTTAATTTAGGTGATCATTTTGTTAAACTTTTGTTGTAAGGGTTTGAGTACCCCTTGTACTCAATTTTTATTACTCTCTGAGTTATCATAAAATATACAGTATTCAATTGTCATTTTCGTTCGTCCTCATAAAATGTAGTATTCAATTTATTTTTTGTATGATTTTCACTCACAGATCCTTACTCCACTCACAAAACATTACACTTTCAACTACTTTTTAAAATCCATATTATTTATAAGTGGTTACTTTTTATAAGGACGGATGAAGTATATTTTTTCTTATTTTTCAAAATAAAAAAGATGAGTGTTATTAATAGAAGAAGAAAATAAATATTAAATGGGTGTATTATTAATGGAAAAAGAATCCATTTTTATTAGTGAAAGAAGATGTCCAAAAAAACAAAAATATACACTCTTGGCAGTATTAAAATGGCAAAAAATACAAACTTTTATGAGAATCATATGATATAAAAAGTCTAATGTAGATTCATGAAGCTTTATATTAAAATTTGTTGCTTTACTTATGCAACTTATTAGACCGGCTCTTGTTTCTGTCTATATATATAGATAGAGTTTCATTACTTGTGCAACTTTATAGTGCCATCATAATGTGACAACCAACTGTAGATTCATGACGCTTTTGAAACCGCAGCTTAAATTGGTAGCGATAAACAATTGAATGAAAGCTAGTATTAAACTTTGACCCAAATTCCGGTTTCCATAATTCCATATAACACAATAGTTTCACCAAATTTTCATGTTATTTTGATACATAAACTTGTTATTTTCAACATAATTCACAGCAGTCTTCTTCTATCACACCATTTTATCCTACTTGAAAGATGCAAAAAAGTTGATGGTGTCGGAGAGGGCATCAATGAAGTCATCCACATCCTCCTTTGTGTTGTAGAAATGAAGGCTGGCGCGGGCGCTCGCATTCACCCCCAAGTACCGATGAAGGGGCTGAGCACAGTGGTGACCTGATCGAATCGCAACGCCATGCTGGAGAAAAACAAAATACAAGGTAGTAGAATGGATATATATGCTGCTGGAGAGACGAAACACGACAGTTTACAGTATCTGTACCTGTTGGTCAAGAAAAGTTGCAATATCGGTTGGATGAACATCTTCCACATTGAAAGAGCATAGTGCTGCTCTGGTCACACTTCTAGAAGGTTTTGGGCCATAGACGCGGACACTAGGTACTGAGCTCAGTCGATCATAGAGATAATTCGCTAGCTCTACCTGCAAAGGGCAAAAGAAAAACTTAGTGCTCGTTGTTGATGATGCTTACTTTTGGGTCTGAGTAATCTTCAAGACAAGATCAACTTGAAATGAAAAAAAAAAAACAATACTCTACTGTGGAATCGACGTGTGGCTCACAAATACAGCTAATAGACATGGATAAGCACTCATGTGGTCAAATATTACTAGCGAGTCTTACGACCTGGATAATGTGATAAAGGATGTGCAAATAAGTGACTTGAAAGAGCTCAATCAGAGAAGAAAGTATTCCAGTACGAGTAGCTTCCACTTGTGAGAACGAAACAACTAAAGTCAGCAAGGTGACGGAAAAAAATGCACACTTTTACCTCATATTCATGAATCTTTTGCATCCCAATGGTTGACAGATAATCGATTGCGGCCCCCAATCCAATGGCTTCCCCAATAGCAGGAGTTCCAGCTTCAAATCTGTTACATTGGGAAGTAATTTATGTTGAAAACAATGATTAAGGTCGACCCGAACAAAATAGAACATCTAGAAATTCATTCAAAAATTAATACTCCGTATAATTTAACAAATTGGACATTTAATGGTAAAACATAGATTGGAGTTTCTACCCAACTCACAGTAGAATATATAGCCTTAACATGGAGATTTGGACTTATATTAGTGAAGCATCAAAATAGGCACTACCTGAAACTGAGAGGGTAAAAGGACTGATTTAAGTGCAGAAATGAAATGGTGTTGTATATTGGTGGCAAAGATTTTCAAAGTAATCTTTCATATTATCATGTTACACATTGGATAATTCGAATATCGATGCATTTGCTATTGTGCAAATCTGAGAATTATTTCCTATTAATGTTTCCTATCAAGTTTACAAAATTAACTTTTTCCTTATGGAGTCTAGACAAGCAACAAATAGTTATCCATTTTGGTATTACCCAAGCGTAACTTCACCCAAATACTAAATCAATGCCAAAAAGTGCTTGTTCATATCACGGAAGCCAAGTCATGTTGCACTTGTTGCACAATTCTTACAACTAATATTGATCTATCGCACGTAAGACACTCACCTAGATGGAGGTTCAGCATAGGTTGAGTGATCCAAATATACATCTGATATCATTTCACCACCACCTGAGAATAATGTCATAGAGGTTTAAAGAGACAAACTCTGAAAATACTAAAAACCAGAAATTCACGACTCAGCAATCATAATAGGAATTACAAAGCTATTTCATATTCAAAAGTGAAATAAAACAAACATGGCTACTCACAGGAGAGGGAAAAGGATAACTCACCTAAGAAAGGAGGCATGGAAGACAAGAGCTCACTTTTACCATATAAGAACCCAATGCCTGTAGGCCCACACATCTGAAGCATGATTAATTCTTCACTTTCAAACACTGACTTACAAGACTTGAGAGCTAACAGAAATAGATACAGACTTAAATCATAATGCAGATGGAAAGGACTTCACCTTATGGGAAGATGCAACCAGAAAATCAGCATCAAGGCTTCTCACATCAACCACCATATGAGGAACACTTTGACAAGCATCAACAAGCACTTTGGCTCCAACATTATGAGCCCAGCTTACCACTTGATCAATTGGAAGAACAGAAGCTGTAGGGAAGGCGGAAGATAAAAGAAATAGGACCACTTGTCATGCACAAGAAACTGTTATTGGGGCTCTTAAAGACTTGAACAGAACTAGCTACTTTTTTTTTGATAAATTACACAAGTAAATAAAGAAATTTAAAGACCGCACGGTGGTGGACTCGAACCTAGGACCTCAAGCTTTGGGCATTAACCACTTACCGCTAGGCCAACACACGCACACACAGAACTAGCTTCTTGACAAAGTAAACCTTATACCATATTTTAAGTAATGAAAAATGGCCAGAAGCAAACATCTACAAAATCTGGTCTTGGTTTCATTATGCCAGATTGACTCCAAGGAATAAAAGCGAGGAGCTTATCCTAGGTGACCGAATGGAATTTTTAATACAGGACCAGAAATCAAGGAGACCAGAAAAGTTGCTTTTGTCAGAAAATAAAACTCACATATCATCTTGCTTCTCTATGTATATTTCATAATATGGGAAGACACAAAATTTTCTTTACTGTGCAGAATCCTACATTAGCAAGCAAACGAACAGCTGTGCATTAATATTAAAGATCTAATGTACATCCACAATAAAAATGACACCATAAGCAGATCAAGATCACGCAGACAATGAACAAGGTCATCAAACCAATTAAAGTTGGTCTCTTTATGCATAGCGAGGTCATAAAGTCCAAAAAATTCCATGAACTGTGGAAAAAAATTGTGGAGTCCAGGAAATAAATTATAAGTATTAGCTAAATAAGCTCCACATCACAGTCCACAGTTATTCATCCCTCTTCACATGGTAGCAGTTCACTTACCTAGCACATTGGAGACATGATGAACAACGACAAGTTTTGCCCGTTTCGAGATCATTTCTCTTAGTTTTTCTACATCTGGAACTTCATCGTCTCCTAAATTTACAAACTTCAATACTGCACCAGTCTTTTGAGCTACAAATTGCCAAGGAACAATAGCACTGTGATGTTCAGCGATGGTAAGTATAACCTGAAAGTTATGAATCATTTTTTATTAGCTAGTCTAACTCATAGCAAAGAAATAAAAAGGTCAGGATTTAAAAAAGAAAGAAAGAGTATGAGCAAAGAGAAAAACAGGCTAATGCATTGCAACATTTCAAGATACTTTAGCAGTGCATCATACTTGCCCTTATTCCATCATTCTCATGTTTACATTCATTGCAAACAGAAAATGAGGAACAGTCCTAAAAACCCACAAGGATCAATACTTTATTATTTTTTAGACAGCCCGGATGGCCTCCATGATAATAAACAAATTATTTACCCCTACATCCATGACAATCTCAATTTATCTATTGAAATGAGTAAGTCTCAAGTACTACACATACATGAAAGTTGCAGCAGCGCCTATAATACAGCCTGAGCTTACCATTTTTCTCAAATGATAGTTCATGGCATTGAGATGAGAAATTTAAATCTTTGTCAATACTAAGAGCATAGGCAAGCTACCTTAACTGCCCACAATGCCACGTTTAAATAAGCATTAGTTCTTAAAAGTGCATGCTGTTACTCATGCCTAAACTATGATAAAAAATCAAGATAACTAGGTCGGATATAGTTCGTGCAAGCTGTGTGCTTTTCTTCATGAAATATTTCAGTAAACTTGTAATTGCAGAGTAAGTGGAAATTTTCAAAAGTGATAAGGCTGTAAGAGGCTCAATCAACATGCATACCTAAATAAAGTAAAAAGCAACAAATTCTGGCATGTAGAAATACAGCAGTCAGTTCCTATCTATAATCACAAAAATACAAGATAAACTTTCAGTGACGCAGCCATCTAAATCAACTCAAACTCACAATCATCAACGTGCTGAATTAGAAGCAAATATGAAAAGGACATAGTTGCAGAAGGAAATTCTATACCTCATCTCCCTCCTTGAGATTCGAAAGACCCCAACTATAAGCCACCAAGTTGATTGCCTCAGTAGCATTTCTCGTAAACACAATCTCTCTACACTCGGATGCGTTTATAAAATTCGCCACCTTCTGCCTCGCCAGCTCATATTCATCCGTCGCCTTCGCACTACACAACACCACCAAAATAAATCAACTGAAATACCCAAACAATCACACAAATTTTCCTCCGCCTCCAAAAAAAATCACCTCAGATAATGAATTCCGCGATGAACGTTCGAATTATACGATTCGTAATAATTGCGCAGGGCGTTCACCACCGCCGCCGGCTTCTGCGACGTGGCGGCGTTATCCAAATACACCAGCCTCTTCCCATTCACCTCCTGCACAATAAAAAATAATTCCCACACAAAAATCAAAACAACGTATAGATAAATTAGGGGGGGAATTTGGAGAGAGTGGAAGTGGAGGTGTGCCTGGTGGAGGATGGGGAAATCGGGTCGGGTGAGGTGCGCGAGGGATCCCGGGCTGAGCTGCGGGTCGGTTGAAAGAGGAGCCGGAGCGGCGGCGGAGGAAGCGAAGGGTGCGGTGCGGAGAGTGCGGTTGGTGCGGTTAGGGTTGGGCTTGATGGTGCGGAGAGAGGGCGGGAGTTTGAGGACGACGGCCTCCATTGATATAATCATCGCCGCCGCTCAAAAGTCCAAGAAGCGCTGCTACCAGTTAACACAGTTAGCTTAGCACCACAACTGACTTCCGCGACATGTGCTGCTTTTCTACTTCTTACTTTTTATTATTACACCCACAATTTATTCATATTCTTCGCAATTGGCTCTGTTCGTTTGATTAGAATCGGGAATTGGTGAAATTGAACGGACTAAACTGCAATTTCTTTCGCTGAATATTTAGTGTTACTTTTGAATTAATTATTGCGTATAATTTAGATGTTGATAAGTATTATATCTGTCACAATTTATCAAGAAAAAGTAAGAAGTATTATATCTGTCACATCGCCTAAATATTTTAGATTTAGTTTTTTTTTTTAATAAAAATATTTAGATTTAGTTAAATATCTATAATTCTGAATTTCTCATAGTGTTTTATGGTATCATAAATCGTGATCTTCGTATTTTTGCGGGGGAATAAATGAAAGGGTGGTTCTATTCATAGCCCTCATTTTACTCCTTATAGCTCCTCTTTTAAAATATTAATAACAATTAATTAAGAATTTACTATTCTACCCTATATTTTATAGCCCCCAAATTTTATTAAACTTTAAATTAATTATCACTTCAATTTTATAACCCCATTTCATGTTAAAGAATTCATAGCCTCCCTTCCCCCATTTGTCCGTTCCCCCATTTCCTATTGAAGAATTCATAGCCTCCCTTCCCCCATTTCTCCGTTCATAGCCCCCATTTTTGAAGAATTAATTTGTTTGCTCAAGTATTGTTGCCTCAAACTGCCTCCCATTTCTCATAACAATTGCCTCAAACAATAGCCGCCAATATCATAGATGTAATTAATCGAATACAATATACTATGCAAATACTAGGGCGTAACCTATCAAATTTCCACGTGTATCACTTTATGTTGTAATTTATAATCGTTTTATATTATTTTTATGATTGTAAATTTGTAATATATGAAATAGTTTATATAATTTTTTTTAATTAATTTAATTTGATCAAATTAAATAGGTGATACGTTTGAAATTATATTTTTTTTTTGAAAGGGAAGAAAAGCATTTATATTAAATCACGACGAGCAATATCCGAAAGCCAAGATGGAAAACTCGACTTCCAGATCATTACACCAGAAGTCAAAAATTTTTGATTAGGATATAAAAGTATTAATTCAATATTAATTTTTGAATTCAAATTTTATGAATTTTTGAGAAATTATATTAATCTCAACTGTTTTTATGAATTCAATATTAATTTTTGATTAGGATATAAAAGTATCTTGTTATATTAGTTTTCATTTGACGAAATTTTATAAGAAGTCAAAAATGTGAAATTGTAAATGTTATAAAAATAAGAAGAGAAAAATATTCAAATTTATGTGTATAAAGTGACATGTAAATTAATATTAACGTCCTAAACTACAATAGGTCTAAACTAAATAAATAAAGATCTAAGACCAGAAAATTGTGCTACTATATCGTTAAATAAAAACCGTGAGATTCATCAAACTGTGCTTTAACATCTTTGTGTACACAAAACATTTATTAAAAAACTGTCACACCGTCGGCGGGATTTCTCAGCAGAAGGAGAAAGTAAGCTGCTATCTCTGCATGAATTAGCATAGCAGATTATTATCCAACAATCAAAATAATGCTTTATCTTGAACTCATATATATCTTCTTCGATCAACCCTCCAGCGCTGATGCTCCAGATATGATCTCTATCAATTCAGTAGTGATGGATGCTTGACGAGTTCTGCAAAATCCAACATATATAAAACATCAACAATTTTCATCACTTCCCTTTCTTTATTCTCCAATTCCAAACAACAAATTAAAAACCAAACCTGTTATAAGTGAGCGTTAGTCTATCGAGCATCTCTCCTGCATTCCTGCTCGAGCTATCCATGGCTGACATTCTCGCACCCTGCTCGCTGCAAGCATTTTCCAACGCTGCATTGAACATCACCTGCACACATCCATCAAAACCTTCAGTATTAGGACAAGCTCATCTCTGATCAGTATTTCCAGGTATACGAAAATGGAAAGAAAGGTCAAACAACATACGCAGGAAAACTGGAACTCGGTGAGATTTTGAAGCACCTCGGACTTTGTCTCAGCACCTTCAAATTCATAGGAATCAAGTTCCACGAGTTTCCCCCCAGCTTCAGCTTCTCTCTCAACAAGCTACACCAGCATCAGATCATTCACTATAAAGTTTATGTGACTGAAAAATGGTGGTAGCTTCAGCTAATCATTCACCTCGGGAGATAGTACAGTTGAAACTGATGGTAAAAACGACACGACTGAATGGAACTTGCTGTATACGATCCTTAGTGCATCATACTCCACATTCTTCAAGATATCATCTGCAAGCATAGCTACCTGCAAACCAAGAGCATCTCCATTTTCCATTTTAGAACCAAAACATTGATAAAAGTGATGTAAGTTTGGTGGTAATCGCGATTGATATTCACAGTTGTAGATAGACAAATTCTACCTGAGTGTAGTTGAGAGGATTTTTCTGCAACTCTGTCATCGATAACTCAATGTCTTGCCTTGAGTCCCGCAAGAGCTGGGCCTTGGCTTTCTCTCCCAAAATGACATATTTACACTCTTTTTCAGGACCTGTGGAACACAATAACAAATGTTAATTCACAATTTACTCTACAATACACAGAGCTAAAGACATGATGAAGCTTGTGGTGTACCAAAGTTCAACTTATGAAGTCCCCTGCTGATCTTGACCGCTGTAGAATTTATTCCACCACAAAGACCCTTGTCTGAAGATATTGTGACAATCACGTTCTTCTTCACATCAACACCTTATGCATCAAAATACATGGGAGAGGTAAGTGAACGTAGAGTGCAAACTAGACATTAAATTTATTGGGCATGAGAATGCAACATGGACGAAAACAAGACTGCTGAAAATAGATGCAACAACCCTGATTCAACTAACTGAGAGTGAGTTACCATAAAGGAAATTTATGTTGTGATAGTGCATGCTTTAAGCGAACAAAATAGTTGATCACTACAAACAATTCCAGATAAGAATGTGTAGAAATATTATACAATCAAACCAAGCAGAAAGAAGATCAGAATAAGGATTGGAAGTACAAAACAGAGATAACAGAAACTACTTCAACATATTGAAATTTTAATTAGATTCCTACTTGGAAGGTCTCCGAGAAGAGCTGTGAATGGCTGCCATAGTCCACGTGATTTTTCAGCTTTAGATTGGATGGCTCGCAGCTTTGAAGCTGCAACCATCTTCATTGCTTTTGTGATTTTCTGAATATTCTTAACACTCTTCATACGGTTGCGGACTGCATGTTCAGTGGTTACCATAAAAATCAGAAAAGATGAAAGCACATCAAGATAAGTTGGAATTCAAGGTAAATGTCCAACAAAGTTACTAAGAATGAATCATACCAACTTGAGTTGAAATAGAACGAACTCCCGAAAGTGCATACTCCCTGTTGACATATGGCAGTTTAGATGCACAAAAGAAAAAACACTACTTATCACATATTGGAAAAGAAAATTTTCCAGAATTGATAAAGGTAATCTTTATGGTAGAAGATAAAAAGTAAAGCAATGATATGCAACCAATTTGATGAGAAAAGCAGAAAAAATCCTCATGCTATATGAAGTTCTTCATTTTGCTATTAATAAACTCACAGGGAATGTAATTCTCAAATTAGATATTCAGAAGAGTAATTCTTTTGAGTCAGGCGGATCCTGATCATCCAAACATAATTTGTCTGTCAAATTACTCCTTATTTTTCCCAGAAATTTTATAAAACACTTGTTTCTTCGAATACAATATGTGAGCATATCAGTAATGTGACCAAATAGCACCTTGAAATCTTGAACTATATAATATTTTTTTTGAGGCATTGAACTATATAATAAGATGTGACTATAATGTTTCACCTAATTATGCATGAGATCGCGCTTAACATGTACGATTACAAGTTTTGATATCATTCACTTATATCACTAAAGTTTTACTTGTGTTTGTATTTGATCCCATCCGTAGGTAAGTCTGCAATTTTTTTTTTCTTTGTCCTCCTTTATTGATCATAGTTGTTCGCTTAGAATCGAAAACGTTATATGAAAACTGCTTAGCATGTCCCGTAAAACATTATCTTAGCAAATGGAGAAGGGGAAAAAGGAAACATTTTAAAACGATGTATTATGTATAGCATTAAAAGGCACTGTGTATTTATGCTGTAAAATATGGCAATGCTATTATTACTTCGAAATTGTTTATTGATATCACATAACCCGATAAATTTTTATATCTAAATTCTGAATAAAAATCTTCCAAATGATTAAGATGTCAATGAAAACACAAAGTCTGAAAGCAGAACACAGCTCGCATACACAATCCAAACACGATTAAGAAGTAAAGAGAAAATAAAAATATCAGATGCATACAAGATCATGATGAAACACATTCAAACAATGAGAAATGGTGATCGCGGCTTACTCGGACGAAGCGAGAGAGTGGCGAATGGTGAGAGGTGAGAAGAGGGAGGCGGCGATTCGCCTCCCTTCGCGTCTCGATGCAGACATAGCCATTGTGAATTTTGAGGTGATACCGATTCGAATTCTTCTTCGAAATGTGAGATTGTGTTGGATTTCTTCAACCGCTCGGATATGAAGAATGAAATGAAATGTAAATTCCGACTGCAGAGGCTGACATGCAGCATCAAGCGCTTTTATACTTTCATTGCCACTCATACGAGGTCGTATTGAGAGGCAAATAGGGAAGTCCATGTATATAATAATATAATTAAAATTGCAAACAAGTACTTTTGTTATTGCCGAATTACATTTGCTAGGAATAATTGCATTTCAAAGTATAAGCTTAACCCAAATTGCAATTAACATTATTTTCATATATTGGCAACGTAATACTCAATCTGTTGGTCTCTTTCCAACCAATTCGTCAATTTTTTTTTTTATTTTTTTTTAAATCACATTTGCTTTGAGAAATTAGAAATTATAGCTTAACAAGTTCAGAGAATCGATATCCAATATTAAATTTTGCTGATGACGATAAATTTCATAAATTTAGTAAGTGTTAGTTGTGTCGTTGTCAAATATAGTGAACAACCTGCTGTAATTGCAATTAGCCCAATACATATGCTAAAGTGTTCTTATTATTGAGTCTATTAAAGCTCAACAATCAATTCCTCGAATAAAGTATATAATTGTAAATTGACCTATTTATTGTCTTCAAATACTAGAAAACACAATTTTCTATTGTGAAAATAAATTGCATTAGTTGGTAAAACTTCAAAACCAACTAGTTTTACCTTTTCAAATCTAATACAATGGATCGCTTAATAAATCAGTATAACAAACTAACTAGTACTTAACAACATAAGTTGTTTTTTTTTTTTTGAAATACCTTAAATTTTACTAGGTGGATCCATTTTATGAAAATATATTTGATGCTCTAAAATAAAATAAACTTAAACTGACTCGATGCCAGGGATCCGATGAGGCCCAGTCACCTTAAAATATTTTTAAAAATGTTGGAAATTGATAGTACGAGATAAAATAAATTAGAATTTATTTATTGTCCTTATTGAAAGTGTCGGATCCTATTTTTTCATGTTATTCTTAAATAAAGAATAATTTTAGATTTATGTATTTCCAATTCCATAGAGTCACAAATATTAAAGGGATATTATAATTCTCTAGATTTGAAAAATTCAACTGTAGGGACCGTGGGAGGTGGGAGAACTGAGGCCCATAAATAGGTCCAGATTAAAAACCCGCCTTCTTCAAAATTCACTCAACACACCAGAAACCCATAAACCCTAGCGAGCTTCCACCAATGGCGATCGACCACTCCACCATCTGCGAAAACGGGAAGCCTCTCACGCTCAGCTTAAACAACCACAATCAATTCTTTGGTAGAGCTACTTTCAGATCAAACTGATTGTTTGATGTGCAAAATATTCCGGTTCTGCATTTGATGAACGAATTACATTAATTTGAAATATCACAAGAGGTGGTTGATTAATTGCCACACTGAAATTTTGCAGTGTGGAGGGAGTTCTTATGGGGGGCGATTGCGGGCGCTTTTGGGGAAGGAATGATGCATCCTGTTGACACAATTAAGACACGCATGCAAAGCCAAGCTATTTTCAGCGGAAGCAAGGTTATTCTTCTAAATTTGAAATTAACGCGAGTCTATATATTTTGATACGTGATTTGTTTATTCTCTAAATCGAATTATTTTTGTTGTTGCTCTTAGAATCAAAATAGTGCAATGCAAATGGTCCGAGCCGTTTGGGCTATGGATGGTTTGGCTGGTGAGCAAATTTTCATTTTCTCTGCTCCACCTGTTTTCCTTAAAATAGAAGCATGGCGTCTCATGTATGAGTTGTGTATTTGATGAAATTCTGGATTTCTTGTTTGGTGATATGTGTCATCTTATTTATGTACTCCAGTTAAGATTGTAATTGTTGTATAGGCTTGTACAGGGGAATTGCACCAGGAGTAATGGGATCTCTTGCTACTGGAGCTACTTACTTTGGAGTCATCGAGTCCACAAAGAATTGGATGGAAGAATCATATCCTGGTGTTGGCGGTCACTGGGCACATTTCATAGCTGGAGCAATAGGTTGTTTTCTTGAACATTTTCTCTGCCCTATATAGTGTAGTGGTGGCCACTGAGCACGTCTATGGCACATTTGATCATTTTCTGAGATTCTTTTTCCCTTCCCAATTCTTTAAAAGTTGCATTGCCTCAAGTGACTTACGATAAGTATTATGCTGTTCAGGGGATACACTTGGCTCTTTTATATACGTTCCTTGTGAAGTGATGAAGCAACGCATGCAAGTTCAGGGCTCTAAGAAGTACTGGACTTCTGTTTTGGTAAAAGAAGCTTCTCAGGCAAAACATGGTATGCCCACTTATGGCTACTATCCTGGAATGTTTCAAGCTGGATGTTCAATATGGAAGGAACAAGGGTTAAAGGGACTATATGCAGGGTATGACCCGGAGTTATTTTTCTCATTAATTTGTCTTCAAAAGTTTTTGCATTTACAGCATGATCTGTTGGAACATTCTTAGCTGAGCATAGGGTAAGAAACTAGCATTCCATTATAATTTGGCTACTACTTGAAGAAATTAGAATAAACAAAGTAGATGATACTTGCTTGATGTAGGATTCTATTCTGCGCATACTATTTGGCCGAGCAAAATAGTACTGTTTTTGAAGGTGTTACTCAGCTGTACCTTTTAATTGGCGATGATGTTAATGAAATTAATTAGTAACTCGCTTTTACCTTTTGCCGTTTGCACCTGTATAAGTTGTATCTACACTCAATGGTGTTCATATAGAAGAAAATGTTGATTTCGTATATTGAAGATTAATATGTTATTATTTTGTTGCAGATATTGGTCCACACTTGCACGAGATGTTCCATTTGCTGGACTTATGGTATCAAATAAATTCTGATTGGCTTCGATAATTATCACATACATTGGCTGCACTATTTGTTTACATCCAGCTGGGGCTAGGCCTTGCCATGTTCATTTTTTAAAAATATGAGAATCAAACAGCACTATTAGTTCTCTGTCACAATGCCATAGTAAGTTACTTTTACAGAATATGGAAATAACATGGATCATTGTCTAATGGATTTTTTATGCCTGGCATATATGGTTTTTGGAGAAAAATTGCAATATTGAACGATAATTCAAGGTTGATGTGTGGCAATGTAAGATGATTAGGGTCTTGTTGTCTCAAAAAACTGACTGAGAAGTTTATTTATTCACAGGATTTTCACAGTATAAATGTCTCAAAACTCTTTTCCAAGTATGTCCCGATCAACCTTTCCTTGTAAAAAAATGCAAAACTCTGCTGAAAGTTTGAAGTCAATATCATGTGTCAGCGTTTTAGGAAAAAGGAGTTCAATGCACTGTGCTTGTTACCTTCTTCTTGCTTTTAAATATTGACATATTGTTCTCTTGCAGAGATGAAAATCATATTAGGACTACCAGAGATATCCTTATCTATTGTTGACACCATTAATGAAGTTATAATCATGCCTACCTCTCTGTACAGAGAAACCATCCACCTTTATCTTTCTCTTTGTCTATTTTCATTGCATCCATAAATATTAAACTTTGGACAATTTTTATGTCGTTTTATAAATTCACTTTCATTGCATCATATGATGCTCACTAAATTTATTTGTGTTCATATTGCAGGTTACTTTCTATGAAGCTTTTAAGACCATGTCAGAATATGGGAGACGTAGAATTTTCCCCAATTCAGACTTCCATACTAATAGTACTTTTGAGGGGCTTGTATTAGGAGGACTAGCTGGTGGTATGCTGTTTAAATTCCATAGCATCTCTCTCTCTCTCTCTCTCTAAGAAGTTACATGGTTGAGATATTCTTTTTGTCGTTCAGGTTTGAGTGCATATCTCACTACTCCGCTGGACGTTATTAAAACCAGATTGCAAGTACAAGGGACCACCATTAGGTAATAGCACAGTTTTGACTCCACTATTGAATGACAAGTCTTACTGGTTGCAAAGTACTATCTTATATTCAGGAAGCAATTATTGCAATTTGTTTTAATATCTTTCTTCAGCAACTAGTTATACCTTTTATTTTCACCAATTGATTGTGCTGCTTTGTTGGGCTTGTGAGATAGAAATTGCTACTGGAGAACTGGGCTTCAATATTTACTCTCCTTTGACCTTTATATTCTTTCAATCTCACTGAATGTGACAGCACGATTTTATATTCCAGTTCAACAGTTGTGAAGACCTTCGTACTACAATATTCTTGACATAGAAGTACTTTTTCAGGTATACGGGATGGTTGGATACTGTTTATAAGGTATGGCATGCTGAAGGAGTTAAAGGGATGTTCAGAGGTAGTGTCCCCAGAATTGCATGGTATATACCGGCATCAGCTCTCACTTTCATGGCCGTAGAATTTCTTAGGGATCATCACAGATTAACTAGTATATCAATAGACAAAAAAAATACTTCATTGCAAGAGGCTTCCTGAAGCGCTGATCCTACATTCTATTCAATAAATCCATCAATGTTCAGTATGCGAAATTAAGGGCGCTAGAAATATGTATATACACAGGAAACAGAGGGTTTTTTTTTTAATGTCCATGTAACAAACTGTTACATCAATCTGCTGATACTGCAAATCAGTCTTCTAGTTGAATTTTCAGTAACAACTAGCATTGCAGGTAAAAGAATGTCTCATTCTATTCGAATATTCTTGAACTATATTTGTTGGATTCAGGGTTAGAAACTGTATGTACATAAATCATTTCTGGTTAGAAGCAGAAGCAGCTCACAGGAGCTTTTCCTGTAGATCTCATTTTTCTAGCTTTATCTTTCACGATGGATTCTTCGTGTTTTCGTTTCTCCTCGACCCGTGCTCTTGTTCCCTGAGCTATATGATCAATCCTGGCTATCTTGTTGTAGTAATGTTTCAAGTTTTTTGATTTTCTGAGCTCCAAATCTCCCTGCAATAACAGCATACATTTTATGTCGCTAATAAGTTGTGTGCTTACATTTTTCAGCTATAACTCAGCAGTGTCACTATAATAAGCAAAACCTTCTTCCTTTCAATCTGATGTTTCTCTCCCAATTTCTTCTCATTTTCCCAGGCTTTAATCTCGTTATGCAAATTCTCATACCTATACGCAGATTAAACGAAATGATAAACATTCGCGTCGATGCTTGAAACCAAAAATCCTAGCTTCGTCACTGTAGTAAGGAAAACTAATCTTACCGTTTACGAATCTTGGCTATTTGGGCCTTCTCCCAAGCATCTGCTTTGGAATCTGGTTGTCGAAGAATCGTTGAAGTTTGCTTGTGCCTTTTATCATCAGCAATAGAAATGGCAGGCTTAAAAGATGAAGAACTCCTAGTTTCTTTCATAGATGCCTTTCTCATAGAACCTTTCATACGCACCCAAAAGAGTAAAAGAGAAGTGATTTAAACCATTTGCAAAATCTTCATATTCACACAAAAAGCAAAAAAAATGTTAATTACCTCCTTGTTGTGGCTCTTGTTTTCTGGTATTTGGTCTTGCAATTTTAGGGTTTGGTGTGACTTCTCCAAGAGAATGTATATGTATTGCATGTGCAGAAGCAGCAACTGCGGAAGCAAAATCAGAGTCGTCGGATTCATAATTGCGTCGCATCATTGGATTTGATTGAAATGAAATTTGTTTTAACTTATTGTAAACAGTAGAGATGGTATCATAAGACTGCAAGCACAATATATATATGCCTAGTAAAAAAGCAAAGAATTTTTCTTTCTTTTCTTACAATCTTTGAGTTCCATCCTTTTGCTTTACAGATAGCTTAAACATAATTAAAAGGTGAAGCTTTTACAAAATCTTGGTTTGGTGCATGCTTTGTGATCACCATATTCTGATTCCTTGTAGTTGCAGTATTCTCATATTCTTGTGCATGCGTCTTTGCTCTTAACTTTGCATATTGTTATAGCAATTTGCACACCTTCCTTTTGCTTACCAAAAACTTAGTTTTCCCACTTTTGTTTCTAAATTAATTCATAATATTCCACAAATTAAATAATCAGTGTTGTGTACAAATTAAACCCGGCCCAAACAAATTTCGCAATAAATTTTGATTCTAATGAATAAAAAAAGTATTACGATGTTAATTGGGAATAATTAAGATGAAAATTGAAAACCCCTCCTCCATGTTTTCGTTTTTAATATTATTCTTTCGGTTGATCAACGTTTTTAATTTTAAATCTTCCGAATGATAATTATTTAACTTTGTTGTCTTAGTTTCCAAATTTTCTTCTTCAGTAATAAGACATCGAAAATCATATTCCAAGGAATCATCAAATTAATTATTTGTATTACATAATTTTAGGCAAATACTATTGGTGTAAAAACTGTGATCTTAAGTAACTTTTACTGAACATATTTGCGATGTACTCCCTCCGTCTCACTAAAATATGATTTTTTGATTATTATTTTGGGCGTTGAATATTTTTATTTTTGCTCGGTACTCCACCATAATTCCTTTACTTTTTATCTATGCTTTTCATAAAGTGAGATCTATTTTTCACTCACAATGCATTTTTATCTAACATTTCTTAAAACACGTATCACTTACAAATGTCATGTTTTTGTGAGGCGGATTGAGTATTATTATTATTATTATTATTATTATTATTATTATTATTATTATTATTATTATGAGAATGTGAAGCCGGTTCTTACGATGCACATGGTGTAAATTTAGGATTGAGATTCGGTGTGATGTTTCATTTTGTATCTCATTTTCAATTTTGTTTATTTTCTTATATGCATTTCCCCCAATTCAACTTTGTATACTTTAATTTAAGTTTATGATTATTAGCTAAAGTTTATTCCATCTAATTAGGGTATATAATTATTATTTTTATCATTTAGTTTCACTTTTAGCTAATAATATGTTGATAAATTAAAAGTTATGGTGTAGAATTTTTTGAAATAAAAGTTAAGTATAATTCATAATATCATAATAAATTTTATTTTTATAAAAATTATTATTAAAATAATAGTTATAAGAGTGGACATAGTGACACATATAAAATTGTGGGACACTAGATCTCATCCCGTAAATTTACACATGAAAATCAAATGGGAGTACTACGCATTGTTTGCCTTTTTATGTTTTGTCTTTAAATTCATAAATATTCTTTCCGTCTTATTAGTAATGTTTCATTATTTTTGGGCACGAAAATTAAGAAAAATGTAGTTAGTTTAGAAAGTGAATTGATGGAAAGTATTTGAGAATTATTTTAAGTGAGTTAGTGTACAAAGTGAGTTTGACCAGCTGTTAATAATATTTTAAATGGTTGATTTTTTTACTAAAAATAATATAAAATATTACTAATGAGACGTTCTAATATAGTATTCATTTGTCTCATTTATCTTGACACATTTGTTTTAGGCACATAGATTAAGAATAAAGAGTTAACGGTCTAAAGTGAGTAGGGATCACTTATTTTATATATGTAAAGATGGTAGAGACCACATACTATTTTTGAAAAATATTATTATAATTACGATAAATTAAAAAAAAGTGTGTCAAGGTAAATGAGACGGAGAGAGTAATTAATTACTAAACATAGGAAGTATTGAATTGAAATTTAGGGGCTAGGATTAAGGCCTCAAAAGCTTTTGACATATGTTTCGCGAGTTATAGACTCATAAGGGCATCCATAATGGTACTTTCTCACATTATTGATTTTTCCTTTAATGAGACCCACACCTATCTTACTTCCCACCAAGCAAAACTGCTTCTCCTCTCTCCTCACATTCTTCCCCACATCATCAACTTTCTTTTAACTTCCTTCCATTAAGTATGCCCTAAATTAATATGCTATATATCATTATGCGATTTTTCCTATTTTCCTTTTTTTTTGTGGTTATTACTACTCCACATATTATTTTTGAGGAATACTACTCCACATATTTGTCTACATTTAAACAGTGTGAGCTGTTGTATATAAATAATAAGTTTTAGGTTTTAAATTTCACCGCTCCCTCTTTCTCTAAGTAAGAAGAAAAAAATTGTTATTTAATTTCAAACTTTTTGCTCACCCCTACCGTAGACCACAATCATAAGAAATTTGTTTGACAAACTTTCTAATTAAAAACTGGTCTCCTGTAGACGTCCGCATCATGCAAACGGGTCATATCCGGCTCGAAAACTCATATCTATCCTGCTTCGATTCTATTAGCTTTTCAACAATTTGAGATGAACAACTCCCTTCTCAAGATAACTAATAATGATACAAACAAATCTTAAGGGAGAAAATACTAAAAACGATGTAATATGGAACTTGTATAGCTTGATAACTTCGAGCACAAGAGATTCTAGAGTGATAGTATGCTTGTGTTACAATGGGACCGGTTACCTCTATTTATACTACACTAAAGATGAAGGGTAAAATTGACTTTCTAACTACTCATATGCAAAGCATGGATCAATTACAACCATAATGAAAATCTAACTAAATTTCGACTATTAACTAACTATTGTCTTTTCTCCCTAGGGCTGATTATGATTGTAAAACTAGAAACCACGTGTTCTTCGCATTACGCCATTGGGGATGAACAAGCTTGTAAATGTTATGGGTGTTATTGCTGTCGTATGGGGTCATATTGGGGTTGACATGCTATGCCACCACTCTCAATGCTGATCATGGCTATCATTCTTTTGACTTGACATGCCCAGGCGACATTCCACAGCCAGGTGATCAAGCCTATCAACAAGAAGATAAAGATATATATATATATAAATAGAGAGATAGGGGGGGTCCAAATAAGAACTTTTTTTTATAAAATAAGAACGAAGAACCAAAAAAAAAAAAATCTAATTCTAACCATCCCCATTTTGGCGACACATTCCATCCCCTCCCAACATCGCTCCCCTCTCTCTCTCTTTCTCTCTCTCTCTCACGCGCGCGCACACACACACACACACTGTCTCGAATTTGCCTTTTCGTGTCTAAAATAGAATTTTTGCCGTGCCTCTGTCTCTTTGTCCTACCTTCGGCACACCTCGTTTCTACCACCTATCAAACTCATCCTCTCTCTCTCTCTCTGTCTAGCCCGTCGCCTCTCATATTGATATTGCGATCGAATTGTCGTTGCGTCTCTGGTGTGCACCTCCTTGCACCGTCATGCCACGCTTTCACCTCATGCATTGTGTTGTTGCGCCTTGCCTCACTCACTCTCTCTGTGATTTGAGATCTTCATCAATGCTCGATGTATTCGATGTTTGACACTCGATGCGGAGTGTCGAGCAAGAGCTCAAATTGAACTATTGCTCGATACTCGACATTTAATTCTCAACGCTTAAGCATCAAGCAACAATTCAAATTGAATTATTGTTCGACGCTCTATGCTTGATTGAGCATGTAAGCTTCGAGCATTAAGTCAAGTTTATAGGGGTGGATCATTCAATTTGATTCGAGTATAGTGGTGGTGGATTTGTGGCGGCGAATCAAATGCGTAGTGGATTTGTGAATTGGAGGTGGCGGTGATAGATATGCAAAGCACAACGATTAATAATGGCGTGGTGGTCGTTAGTCGACGGTGGGCGGTGGCGAGGCTCTTTTTTTCATTTATTTTTATATAAATTATAATTAATAAATCAAATATCAAAATATTAAAATATAATTTAATTTTGAATTGGTATAAAGACAGAATGATCATAACAAATACTTATATACTTCCTCCGGTCCCATAAGAGCGTGCACTTTTTATCATTTTGGTATGTCTCAAAAGAGTGCACTTTCTTTTTTTTTGGACCCATTCTTCCGCAAGTAACATACTCACTTAACATTTTTAAAAATTCGTGCCACTAATAATCATGTAAATTCTTATGGAACGAAGAGAGTATTTTATAAAAAGTGAATATGTTTTATTTTTTATTTTAAAAAAAGTGTACATATCTTTTTACTCTAAAAAAATACACAAAAATTTCGAATGTATCGTACGGTTGACCCGTATTCATAATAATGTTATTTATACAGTTCGGGTCAAGACGTGAGTTCAAGTTAAAATGCGGGTCAGGACGTGAGTTCAAGTTAAAATGCAGGTCAGAATCTAAATGAGGGTGCAATCCGATTATACGATACACCCGATTGTACCCAAGATCACCTCTAAAAAAAATACATATGTATAACTAGTAGAAGATACATGGAAAGTTAGTGGCTGATTTTAAATTGAATTGGGCTCAGTCAACTGCCAAAATCAGACCTATAAAGAATAGAAGAAACCTACCATTATCGCATAATGTTCTGGTGTAGCTCTATCTACAAAGGTTTTAAAAAAAAGGAATTCTGGTGAAGGTAACTTCTGTAGTACAGAAGAAATTAAAGTATATAATTACAGTATAATCTTCTGGTGAAGGTAACTTATGAGTTATGAAGTTTAAGTATATATTACAATAAATTAATATTTTTTTATAAATCAATTATTAAATTAATATAATCTAATGGCGTAGATGAATTACTAAATTAATCAAATTTAAATTAATTTTTCATAAATAAAAAATTTTGATGTCTCGACTTTGTGAATTGGCATTCAGCCTTCTGTTTTATGGATATTTAAAAGCATATAATTGGACCCCTGTCAAGCCGACAAAATCTTAAAAACTATATTACCATTTTCTTCCACTAACCTTTCTAAAAACACAACTGTTTCATACCAAATCGGTAAGTCCCTTCAAAATTCCTCCACATCTTCAAGAAAATCCATGACCAACCCATTACAATGGCAAACATCAATTTCTCGGTTGGTAATGAATTGGGTTTTATTTAGTATCTTATCCCCACAAAAGATTTTCAAGAAACATTAGTGAAAAAATCCTTCTATTCAGCAAGATTCCGTGTGCATTGGCTGTTTCATGGAGAATGTATGATTTCTAAGGTAAATTTTCGATCTTTTTGTAGCTTTCTTGTTCAATAAAATAATTGCTGTTGTCAAATTCCGATCTTTCTGTTGTTTCAAGCTTTATACATTTGATAGATAGTTCTGAAGCTCGGATGTCAATTTTTTTAGCTGTGTTTTTGCTTGTTTAGTGAAATTAGAAAAAAACTTTGCTTGTACGACTGGTAATGCACCGCAGAAGCAAATAAATTGCGTCTATCTATTGAGCTAAACTGTGTGTGTTATCATTTTAATACCTTCGGTGTGTGTGTGTGTGTGAGAGAGAGAGAGAGAGAGAGAGAGATTCTCTAGAAGCATATGTGTGGCAAGAGCCGTGGGAAAATCTGAAATGATCTGAATTCAAGAATTTTTGCTGTTGGAAACAATATATAATTATGCTGTTCATGGCTCATGATTTGAGAAACTAATTAATTATTTTTGTTAGGCTTCTTAGACATGCTGTAGTCCTGTGATGAGCTTGATACACTCTGCTTGATTTTGTCGATTTCTCTTGTTGATCATTCGTTGATTTGGCTGGGTCGCGCTGCTCTACTAGTTGATCTGCCAATGGGATTTCAGGCCCTGTTCTTGGTCTTTCTGGCCTTTTGCCCGGCAATTTTGGCGCAGGAATCTGAAGATGCCAAACTTGTCATCAACACAAGCTCAACCGTTGCCAAAACGGATGCTAATTATATTTGTGCCACCATTGACTGGTGGCCTAAAGAGAAGTGTGACTACAATAGATGCCCGTGGGGGTCATCTTCTGTGATAAATCTTGTAAGTGGTTTATCAATGGTGTCAGATATGCTCATAAGAGATGGTGCCTTTTGTTGCCTAACTACTAACTTTTATGAGTGAGTTAATGATTAGTATTCGTTTCTTTTGTAGAACCTATCTCATCCTTCTCTAATCAATGCTATTCAAGGTTTGTGTTTCCTGTTTCTATAACTCGAGCGTTTCTGATTTCCTGATTTCACCGTGCCTTGTATGAGCGTCTCATCTTGTTCTGTTGCAAAACAGCTTTCAAGAATTTGAGAATCAGAGTTGGTGGTTCTTTGCAAGATCAAGTACTTTATGATGTGGGAAATTCAACATCTTCTTGTCAACCATTTACGAAGCAGAAGGGCGGGTTATTTGGATTTTCAAAGGGTTGCCTACATATGCGGAGGTGGGATGATCTGAATACATTTTTCAAGAAGACAGGGTAAGATATAATTGCTTTTGTTGGTTGAATCTCAATATTTCCGAACCTGCATGAACATATGTATCTCTATGCGTAACTATCAAAGATTTTGTTACATAAATGCGGTGATGGTGGGAATATGTAAGATTTTCAATTGTTCTCCCAAGTGCCATTTTCTGAAATATCTAGTTCTTTGACTGTTCTCCAATTCCAAGTGCTTTTATTCAAACCTTGTTGTATATGTAAGATGATCGATTGCAGTGATCCAAATCTGAGGATTTCTAGTGGTCTTCGTTTCGCTTTCTCGTTGCAGAGTTATTCTCACTTTTGGCCTTAATGCTCTTTATGGGAGGCACCATTTGCGAAAAGGAGTTTGGGGAGGTGATTGGGATCCCAGCAATGCTCGTGATTTCATCAGATACACTATTTCTAAGGATTACAATGTTGACTCTTGGGAATTTGGTACAAAATCTTGAACGACCTCTTTTGCAGTTGATGAAAGATCTCTCTAGTTCTGATCTCCAAGAGATTGATCAACTCATTCTCCCATTGCTTTTGTTAGGTAATGAGTTGAGTGGCAAGGGGGTCGGTGCTAGTGTTGGCGCGCAACAGTATGGAAAAGATTTGGTCCGTCTCAATACTATGGTCGATGAACTGTATGAAAATCCCATGCCAAAACCGGCTATCTTGGCTCCGGGAGGGTTCTATGATAAGGCGTGGTTTGACACGCTGCTTCAAGTCTCGGGCCCTCATGTAGTCAATGTTCTGTCGCATCATATGTACACTTTGGGTCCAGGTTGGTTCTAAATACACATGTTTGATGCTTCGTGTCATGATGGTACCAAAATGTAGAAAGACGTGAAACTAACCTCTGGCACGACGTTGCAGGAAATGACCCGAACATCATGAAAAAGATCCTAAACCCGAATCACTTGGACAAGGCATCATTGACATTTGGCAATCTTAGTTCCACCATTTTAGCAAATGGTCCTTGGGCTGTAGCTTGGGTTGGTGAATCAGGAGGGGCCTTCAACAATGGTGCTAGGGGAATATCTAACGCGTTTCTCAACAGCTTCTGGTAACCTTCTCCCACCTTAGAATCGAGTAAATCTTCTCTGGAAATATCGAGAGAATTTTTGCTGGTTCTGACAAAAGCTTGAAATCATGAATGCAGGTATCTGGATCAACTTGGAATGGCAGCCAAGTACAATACCAGAGTCTATTGCCGGCAGACTTTGATAGGCGGCTTCTACGGCCTCCTCAACAAAACTACGTTCGTCCCAACCCCCGACTATTATAGGTTAGACTCAGTACCGTCATTTCTACTTTACAAATCACTGTTTATGTATCTTTGTCTCATGCAAATACTCGTGGCAACACAGTGCATTACTCTGGCATCGGCTCATGGGAGACGGAGTACTCTCCATTCACAGCCACGCGTCGCCATTCTTGCGTACTTATGCTCACTGTGCAAGAGAAAGAGTAAGAGCCCTTTTACCCTTCCCCACATTCTGTTTAAATGAAACATATTCGTCTGATCGTCTCTGAACGAACTCCCCTTTCAGGCCGGTGTAGTCGTTCTTCTGATCAATTTGAGCAACCAGACTGCGTTCGACATTGAAGTTGAATCAAGTGACAGTGCTCAAGTGCAAGTCATCAAGACAAGGTCCGTGGTGCACAGGATTAAGAAGTCGGTCTCGTGGATTGGCAACAGAGCCTCGGACGAGAAACTGTCGAGAGAGGAGTACCGGTTGACTCCCAAGAATGGCGATCTTCGAAGCACTATGATGCTGTTGAACGGACAGCCGCTGCAGCTAACTGAGACGGGAGGGGTGCCGGACCTCGCTCCCGCCCACGTCGAAACGAACGCTCCTCTAAGTGTCGCTCCGCTTTCGGTTGCATTTGTGGTGTATCCCAACTTCAATGCTCCAGGATGCAAGTGAAGTTTGTGTAGCAGTTTGAAGGTTTGCTTCTTATCTCATGTGGTAGGGTTAGTTTTGTTATACTGTACATGTGTTTTTGAAGAGTGATTAGGCTTTACTACTCTAGTCTAGTCTAGTAAACAAGTAGAATGCTGATATTTTGGTGTATTAGGTAGTATGCTTTGTATTCCTTGTTATATACTTATTCTTTGTGAAATGTAATTTCATCAAACAATAATGTAAAATGAAAGATTAATAATGTCAAGTTCTGGTTTTGATCTTGATGTCACGGCGTCTGCATTTGTTATCTTATGATTAAAATAAACAGAGTGGTTCGACTGAGATGCGGTTCCATAGTTTATTAAGAAACTCATATAATTAAGTAATTGATCCATTAATACACATTATTAAGTTTTCAATATTGAAGAATTCATAAAACATAGTAATTCCCGGATTTACTTCTCACTTTCTTCTTTAAGTCTCACAAAAAGAAAGTTTACATGACATCCACAGAAACACTAACTAATTCTAACAGTTTCTCGTACATAAAAATGCAGACATCCACAGAAATCAATACATAAAAATACGGTGGAAAGATAAAATTGGACATTTGGACCCAAAAAGTAATCATTGGGTATAGACATTAATATTGTACTCCAAATAAAGAAAAAAAACTGCACTACGAATCCGATGGAATTTTACTCCTACCTCAATGCTCAAGTCACAATTAAACACCAAAACACCACCATTCACTAAACAAGCAAATAAGACTTGGTTTCGTTGCAAATGGTACCTACAAATCTCAATGAAATACAAGCAAGAGCCTGTGGAAATTCTAGTGAGCTACAGTCAGGTGAAAGGATAGAAATTTGAGAAAAGTAAAGTGCCGATAAAAATGTAAGCAGCAGAATAAGCCCATATGAAATGGCCCCATCTCTTTCCAGTGCTACTACATCCCATTATGTGGGATGCGAACCAGTAAATGAGGGGGCAAGCAGATAAAAAACGAGTTGAAACCTGTTTCACCAAAATGATTATATCAGCCGGATATGCTACATATATTGCATGTCAAGAAGAACGACGATATACATTGGAACACAAGTACATTCACATCTCATCAAGGTTTACACAGAACTCATGCTGACCCCTAAAACTGTTCCATGGTTGCATTATGGTACTTGAAAAACTTCAGTGGATTGTGACACGTATATTTGTAAATAATTAACCACAATATTTGATATAAATGAAAAAGAGAATTGCTAAAACAAGTTTGGAGCTGACCTGAACGTGCATGATGAAAAATGCTGTGGCAACCATGAAGCTTAAATGTAGAGCAAAAGGAAGAATAACAACAGGATCACATTGCAGCCGATTTGGTGCTTCACCTTTTGATGGCTCGGTAACCAATTGTTCTCCCAGGGCAGTTTTTTTCCTCGGTCTAAGAGCCCTGCCATCTGTGTGATGCAATAAATCAAGAATTAAAAACACAACAGCTTTCATACATGGCATATGTAACTGGCTCTGGCTCACTTTTCCACTTAAATTATCTCCTTGATGAATCAACAACATACAATTCCCATAACATACAAACATGAAAAGAAAACATTTTATAGCTTACAGTAAAATGCGCACCTTTCGATTCGTTAGGAGTACCATACTCTGAAATTCCAGTAGTGCTAGCTTGTCCCTCTGGTCCGGTAGATGATGCGGAACCAACCAATTTGCTTTCTTTCAAAGAAACTCGGAGACCGAGCGAGAGAAAAACCTCAGGCCAAAGCTTCACATAGTAGACAATAGAGCAAAGTGCCAGAGACAATATAGGTGACGCAAGAAGAAAATTCGGCAACTGTTTAACTTGAAAATATCTTAAGAAGCCCACTCCCCTGGCATAAAATAAAAACAGCCGTAAGAGACATTTAAACAAAGATATCTAATATTTAGGGGATCAAATACAGGCACAAAGTGAACTCAACTAGATACCAACACGACTTCAGTAAACTATACAGGAACTTAGTCTGAGGTGGCTAAATGTGAAGAGCAGTCAGACCATTGATACGAGGGACGAGTTTTGAGACAACTCTTCCACACAGATCCTTGCTCCCAACCAAAGGTTCTTACATGCATGTAATTGATAAGGTTAGGAAATCAGGATGTTGAGGATACAAGAAGGAGAGATATCATAGACGGTCCAGTTATTTTCTGTGAAATAGCTCTCCTCGCTATCACGAAGCCGGATTCTTTGTTTAACACCAAAGAGGAAGCGTACCCTACTTCACCCTCTACAGATAATATAGCAGTAGTACCCATGCATGCAGCAAAAGCAAAGGGTAGTAGAAAGGATAATCTTGTGTAACATACCAATAGTGGCTTTGAATGTAATTGTAGAGTAAAGGAAGTCTTGCCTTGCACCAAGGCCTCATTTCAGCCACAGAACGACCCATGCACATATTCAAATACCCATATGCTTGAAAGGAGATGAAGGGACCAAAGATAAATATAGATCGTAATGCCCCAGCAAGAAGAATCTTCACTATTAGCAGCTGGCACACATAAAGATTGAAGTATGTAACTAAAACTTAACAAACATGATTCCAAAAGACCGACAATTTTGAATAAAACAAAATTATGAAGAACATAAATATGCAAATTGAAAATATTGCCTAATGATACTGGAGTGACAGTAACCTACAATATTTATCCAAAATGATTTCACAAAGAGGTGGAAGTAAAGTATGTAGCCATTTCTAACTCAAAGGGCACCCACTCTTATATCACTAAAATGGGACACACTGCAGGATGAGTACTCACATAAGAGTGCTTTTCTGGAAGAGAAAGCGTCATTTAGTTGTTGCATTGCATGGTAACATATGTAGCCCGCATTAAGCACCCCATTTGACCGTGCACAGCCCGATAGTGCAAGCCAAAGCGTAGCATAATTATATTTCCCATTCATGAAATGATACAATCCTCCAATTGACAATACAGCAAATAGACTCTCAGAGTATCTGCAGGAAATGAAGGTAGCAATCATCAGTCAAATTCTTGCTATTCTTCTTCCATATGAGAAAAAGGATCCAGAAAGTACACTGATGAGTAGAAGATTGAAGCTGGATTAAAGCAAAACAAAATTGCTGCTCTTAATGAAACCTCCTCGTCTTTCAAAACAATAACTGAAATCCTGCATAATATATGATAAAAAGAAAAGTCAACAAAAGAGAAAAATAATTATGTTGTAGGGAGAAATGTTCATCAGTATCTGAACTAGCTCAAATAGCCATATTAACAGTTTACACGATGATTGAACCAGTAAACTTTCCAAACCTAGCTCAAAATCTAAATTCAGCTGATTTGATTACATAAATAAAGCATAAACATTCATTTAAAAGAATTCAAAAGATGAACCCGTTGCAGCTAAAACCTCACCTATATAGATAAAACGCGGCAAAAACAAAGGCGACATTGCTAATCACATAGCCAGATAATCCAAGCACAGCCCTGTATCCAATCAGAGGTACCAATGGAGCAAAAACTGCAGAGTTATAATAAAAATCATATCTTCTCCCAACAGCCGGGCAAAAAGGCAAGTTGAAGTTTAATTTTTCGGAAAACAAAAAGAACAACATAAATATGAGTATCAATCGAAAAGATTTAAAATTGTTCTACATGAAGCTACATAGTAAAAAGTTGCAGTCTATTTGATTCGCTCTTATTCCACCATCTTCAACTAAATTACCAGTAAATAACTGAAACTAAGAAATTGCACAACAAAATTAACAACAATCAAAAACCTGATTTTGAGAAAATAGTTACGCAGATGGGAAGCAAAGGCAAGAAGGCGTAGGTCTGTTCGTATTCGTATCCGCACTCCGCAATGCGCGTGAAGTAGACGCCATCCCACACGATGCTGCGCTCAATCGCCGATCCGACGCGCGGCAGGAGAACCGATGGCGGAGGACTAGACGAATTGGTGGCGGAGAGGCATGGCGGATTTATTGAAGCGGATGTGTCGTAGGGGCTGAGAAGAGACCGCCAGATTATAATTAGGGCCAGCACTAGAACTCTAGAGCCGACTGCGTAGCGGAGGAGGCGGCGCGTGAGAGGACCCAGGCGGTGGCCGGAGGCTCTGCCGGCGACGGATTTAAGACTCATCTCGCTGAAAAATGTTTATACCTAGTAATACTGATTTCTTATTTAACCAAAAATTAATAAAACTCAATTTTATTTTTAAAAAGTTAGATAAAAAGCCTAAAAAGAATATTTTACTTTTACCTAATTGTTTATTGGAATCATGATTAGTATATTAATGAATAGAAATAAATTAAGGAATGAAACTATAAAAAGATTTTCCCATAAAACCTGACGTTTAGAGGAGAGGGGAGAAGAAGAAATGGCGACGGCACCCACGCGCCGCGAAGTGCTCTCGCTCTTTCGATCGTTCATGCGGACTGCACGTGAGTTCACGGACTACAACATCAGGGAGTACGCCAAACGCCGCGCCGTTGACGCGTTCCGCCAAAACCGCCACCTGTCCGACCCTGCGGAGGTCGCCGCCGCCTTCGCCGACGGAAAGTCGCAGCTCGGCGTCGCCAAACGCCAGGCCGTCGTCTACTCGCTCTATGCCCCCTCAATTAAGAGCGTTATGGAGATTTAGCTCGCCTCATGTCGTTTATTTAAGCTGATTGCTGTTAATCAGGTCTATTTCCACCACTAGGGTTTATGTTTCTTTTGCTATAGGGTTCATTTTGCTGATACTTGTTGTTGCTTTGAGGAATTAAATCTGTTTCTTCGTTTTGTATCTTTATCTAATTCTGTTTTTCCTTTTTCGTTGCTTCACTAATCATTAAATCACTATCGGTGCAGGGAACTTATTTCTACTTTTGTTTCAGAGTATTCATTTTTCTCCATAGCAGTATAATTTTCTTGTAGTTGCTTTGTGATTCATTTAAAGAGTGGCATGCCTTGCTTAAATGCTTCTGAATAGTTCCTACAGAAAACCTCCGTCTTACTATTGCTTCAATCTACTTCTGAAGGGAAGCTAACTTAGCTGAGATGTTTGTGTGTTCATTAATAGCTGAGGCATATTCTGGTTACAGTGCTGAGAAATGGGTTGCTGACTTTGTGGATACATTTGAAGAAAATTGGTTGTTGACTTATAAAACAGTTCTAGGTCTGAAAAATGTTAAGATTTATTTGAAGCTAATCAAGTTTGCACCAAACATTGAAATTTTAAAGTTTTATGCACATAGGACATTACATTAGCATGATTCGACCGATGCAGTGTATATGATTCGAATGATTCAACTTAAGTTGGTGTAACCTTTCACATTTAAAGCTTGAATATCTGCCACTAATACTGATTAGGATAGGCTCAGATGTATATGTGGGTAGTGTTCAAGGTAGGTTGGAATAAAGAGAAGGTATCTGTAGTTCATGAAAATAATAACATTCCTGGTCTAGAAAGCGTAGAGGATTTGAAAGTACTTGGATGCTATTTGGTTTAGGCTACGCTTTCTGTATGAAGCTGTAATTTTCAATTCTTAAGGTTTGATGTGTGTAGTGTGGCTCTATGATCCAAGGCTAATGCTTAACAAATATTGGTGTAATTTCAACGGTTCTCTACAATAACCACAGGCATTGAACTTAATCATGTGTCTTAGTATTGTTTTAAAATAAAAAACTACTACTATTAACTACCAACACAAAGTTTGAATATGTACTTTTTGTCATTTTTCTTCACCTGTTTCCATGTTGCTTTAAATGTCATGTTGTACTCTTCCTGTCATGGGTCAAGTTAAAAGATCTTGCAGATTTTTGCTCAGTTTTGACTGAAATATGTTTGTTGCCAGAATTGTGGATAACTGATTATAATCTGATGAATGCTTTACTAACAAGTAAACTGTCATGTGTGGCCTGCTGTGCTACTCTATTGGATTGGTATAAATACTGATGTCAGCTATGTTCCTTGGGGGGTATCACGAAATAGAAGATTTTGCTGGTCTTAGCAATGCTTAGCCTGAATTATACATCTTGTCTGCTACATCCGTATTAGCTTTGAGTTTATGCATAACTACCGATGAAGGTCCCTTTGAAGTTCATTCATTTTCCAATTCTGTCGATATTTCAGGACTCGATGAAGGAAATCAAGAATATGGAGATATTTTCAGACGAAGACGGAAGGATGATTACTAGCTTCATTCTGATTAGAGAGTATCTATAGATGGGTTGCTTATATATCTTGATGTATCAATGAACATCTAATTGAATATTTGCCTCAACAGGAATAATGTGAAGCTGCTTATATGTTACGTACATGATTGTTTGATATTTGTTGCCTTGCCAAGTTCATTACAAGGTTGCTATATTGCATTGGTTCGTGACCAGAATCTTGAGACGCAACGACAAGATGGGCCTACGTGGTTTGATTTGGTCAATTTTTTAAGGATAAATATTCGATTTTGTCCTATCGTAGTAGCGTTTTAACAAAAATGTCCCAACCTAAGGATAAGTGCATATAAGTAATCATCGTTTCAGAGTTTAGTCATTTTTGTCTCGGAAAAAAAATTCTGGCACCGAAGTGCTGATGTGGAATGCCAGGAATTTCACGTCACAATTCTTACGTGGCAAACTTTGCTGATGTGGCATTTATTTTTTTATTGAATTTTTTTGTTTTGTTCCATCGTATTATAGTTTTAATAAAAATGTCCCAACGTATTATAGTTTTAACAAAAATGTCCCATCGTATTCAATTTCTTCATCTCAATTTAGAAAACCTGTTATTTTTCTTATTTATCATTTAGTGACAAACATACAACTTGAGATGCAATTGTTTCAAAATTTTCCATCAAAACATTTCAAGTGCATAATTACATCAAAATGGCTAAAATTGAGTCTCACAATACTCCCATTCTTCCTTTATATTAAAATAGTCTAATTGATGCCAAAACACAAAACAAAATAAGAGTTTAAGGTGGCGTAAGGTTTTCAACTTGACTCTCTGGCATTCCCCGTGTGCTCCCTTCTCTGGCATTCCCTGTGTGAGTTTAATTACATTTTGTTAGTGGATATGATGCGGCCGCAACAGCTGTAAGACCCTCCCGTAAGACCTCCAAATAACATGAAGGACAGAGAAGAGGGCACACGGGGAATGCAAGAGAGTCAAGTTGAAAACCCCACACCACCTTAAACTCTTATTTTGTTTTGTGTTTTCGCATCAATTAAACTATTTCAATATAAAGGAAGAAAGGAGTATCGTCAGACTCAATTTTAGCCATTTTGATGTAATTATGTTTAGACACTTGAAATGTTTTGATGGAAAATTTGAAACAATTGCATCTCAAGTTGTATGTTTGTCATCTAAATGATAAACAAGAAAAATAACAGGTTTTCTAAATTGGGATGAGGAAATTGAATACGATGGGACATTTTTTTTATTAAAACTATAATACATTGAGACATTTTTGTTAAAACTATAATACGATGGGACAAAACAAAAAAATTAAATAAAAAAATAAATGTCACATCAGCAAAGTTTGCCACGTAAGAATTGTGACGTGGAATTTCGGCATTCCACGTCAGCATTCCGGTGCCGGAATTTTTTTCTGGGACAAAAATGACTAAATCCTGAAACAATGGGTACTTCTATGCACTTATCCTTATGTTGGGACATTTTTGTTAAAACACTAATACGATGGGACAAAATCGAATTACCCTTTTTTTAACCTTATTGAATTTTTGTTATTTTAAGCATTGAATTTGAAGCATGTAAGTGTGGGGGCAAAGCAGCAACATTAATATTTGAGCATATACGTACTTTTTTATCGCATCCCAACGACGTGATTAGTTAATTATGAGATGGTGAAGAAACTGCAAAGCCTCTACATGCAGAAAAGCAGGCATGAGTAAATTCTGTTATATCTTGTCTGCCCAACGCAGCTGCACCAATAACTCGCCCATTATTTATTGCTTCATCTCATCACACAAGTCAAATTCGGAATCTACTGTTTGAATTCGTTACGACAAAACTGCGTATTGATATAGTATACAACACGAGATTAAATATCGTAACAGATCAAAATATGTGCCAAAATGGAATCAGGAAAATAAGATTGACAGACTCAAGCACCTTAATTTCTCATTGAAATTGATGGCGATGCAACTTGTACCAGAAAAAAGGTATCAACATTTCTCTAAACTAACAAGAGACAACATGCAAGTATCAAAAATAAAGAAAAAGAAACCAAACTAGCATCTCTAGCTATCATCAATTGTGCAGAGGATTAGGCCCGCCGGGAACCAGCCGCTTCTCGACGCCGTATCTCGGGTCTATCTCGTCGGTAGGCCGCGGGCGCAGGAGCCGGCGCGGAGGAGATGGGAGTGAGTTGCGGAGGTGTGGTTGGCGGTAGACAAAAATGGATGGAGTAGTTAAGCTTAATATTCTTGAACACTCGGTGTTGGCTGCCGCCATGAGGAGAATTATGATGGTGGTCGACAACCATCGGGCGGCGGTGGTGGTGGTGGTGGTGGAGTTCTTCATGGTGGTAGTGAGATTGAGACGTGAAGAGGAGTAAAGGAGCAAGTGAAAAAAGGAGTATTTAAAAGTGAAACAAGTGATCCATGAAGGCATTAATGAGGTAGCATTTTGCAGCAGCACAAAGTCTGTTGTCTTTATAGCAGATGCTGGTAATGCTGTAGCTGCTTATGTTTAAAGCTTCATGGGTCTTAAATATGCTGGAATTTGAAGCTAACACGCCTCGTATCTTGTGATTAGGGTTTCGGGCCGAAACGAATCCTCCATTTGGCTCGGCAGTGTCGGTGCTTTCACAGCTACTTGTGACCACAATGCATCGCAGAGTGTAGCCTTCTAACTTCTATTTCAAGATATCAGATATTGGAGCTAATAAATTCGGATGATGAATCGATCCATTGAATTCAGATATAAGTTTCTGGTTAATTAACCTTTAAATTAATCATCTTTTATTAAATTTTGGTTTGGCATACAAATTTCAAAGTACAATGTAGTAATCAATGAACTATTGATTTAATTTGATTTTGCTATCAATTTGGATTTCAACCAAACTTACGGTTTGAATAATTAATGTCGTTTCATAAGAAACAACGTCGTTTTTGCTAACCAATTGCCACGCAATAATGATTATGTCATACTAATTATTCGGCTAATCATGTTAACAGTAAATTTGATCGGAATATTGATTAAATCAATAATTAAGTAATTTTTACTCCATCCGTCCCATTTGTATTGGCCCCTTACTTTTGGGCACGAAGATTAAAAAAGCATTTATTTATGAGTTAAGTAGGTGGAGTGCTTTACTTTTGCCCACTTAAGAGTCCTTATTTTTGTTATTTTAAAAAGGGGCCAATATAATTGAGACATCCCAAAATGGCAAGGGGGCAATACAAACGGAACAGTACATCAAACTTTGAAATTTATATGCAAAATAAAAAAGTGACGAATGTTTAATATAATTTTTAGTTAACTTAACCCTAATTTTTTTAAAAAAAATATATGTTTAAAAAAAATTATAAGCTCTATAATTGTATCAAATAGTTTTTTTTTTTTGAGGAAGTATCAAATAGTTGTTCCTTGTAAAAGATCTTGTATCTTATAAGAATCCCAATTTATCTTTCACAAGGTTTTATTATTCTAACAGCATTTTTGGTATAGAATGACAGTTGTTTCATTGTATCTTAGTATTATTTGTAAAATAAGATCCATTTACAAGTTACAAATAGTGACAAGCTTATTATTCAAGCATTTGCAATCAAATTCCTCTGTTCGATATACCAATTATATTAAGGTGTATATATGTACTTATATTTCATAATATTCTGAAATTACGATATATATTATTATTATTATGAAAGTTTCAGCAACCATCATAAATGATTCAATAAAATTTCAAAAAACTAACCAACACATCTTAAGAAACTTATAAATTTGAATCACCAGACCCATACCTTTTTTCAAAAGTCAAAACTCAACATACATTAACATTACCAAACTACCCAGCTTGAATCCAAGATCACCAAGCAAGTATCCCTTTTGAGCACATAAGTTTCAACTTCCTAATTCACACATACATAAACACTCATCTTTGTGTTCGTGTACGAAGAGGCAAGAAACAAATATGCAATATCATCACGCGCATTTGGTAATTGCTATTAGCTCGGTGAAATGAACAGCCCCTGCCAGCATAAAAAATCTGTTTTGGTAGAAATTCATACCAGATAGTGAAATGAGTGCATCCCGTAGCATGCAATTTACATTTTACGAGATGGATGGTGGCACGGCACAAGTAGATGTCCAAACAATACTGAGACACCCCTCTATTTTCTAAGCAAATTACGTGTGCGCTGATTGGCACCTTTCACTCGGAAATTTAACTCTTCCACGTCATCCTGAACATGATCCATAGCTTTGTTCTGCCTGCATCTCGGAAATAAACAATTAGTATTCTATGTAGTTCACTCGACTTCGACCACCAAAGATAGGTACTAGTACAACATAGAATGACTAACCTATCTATTTCAGATCCCATGTCCATAGCCATTTCCTTTAGCTCTCCCAAAATATTACTTAAATCCGAGAAGGCATCATCTTGTTTCACCTTCTCCACCTGTTACACGCACAAAGCTACACTTTTCAGAATGTCTAAAGTGACATAAAAGGAGGTTTCATAAAGGTTGGAAGCAAGCTTCCACAAAGAACATTATATGAAACATAACTGGTTAAGCCAAGTTTTGTACATCTTTAGAGGAGTGGCAAACATCCTACTTCAATTGGAGAGCATTAAGACAGATTGTACCTTGATTCGAGAGAGTTAAGTTTAACTGCAAGTAGGGATTTACAACTTAAGGGTTCTACAAGATGTAATTCAGGTATAGCTATGGCTATTTAGTTATTGATGCACACTTAAGATTAGACACAAGATGTCAACATACCTCTACTTTCTGCATAGCACTTGCAGGTTCAGGGGGTGGCGTCCGTGTTCTTGTATGTTCCTTCGAGGCGGAAGTCAAACCCAGTCTTTCCCTCTGCTCCAAGTGATTACCATTTCTTTGAACGGGATCATCTACACGACCATCAAAAAGTTTAAATCACAAGTCAAGAACAAATGCTAGATTAAAACCCTATGACCACACCGTCATAAGCCAAAGAGATCCCTATTGTATGTGCCATCATGCAGAATGGCTGATAAAAAATGCTGCACCTCGGGTGATTACAGGGCCTGTTATTGGGCGCGTCCTCTTAGGCTTCCATGTCTTGGAGAATATGCCCCCAAGACTTCCCAAAAGCTTCTCACCCTAAAATCAATCGGAAATAACTTGAGACCTTAAATGGTTTGTAACACATTAATTGTGCTGATATTACGATATGAAGCTTAAAATAAGACATACCCTACTAAGGTCATGGTCCATGTCAGCTGCAACCATGTGAGTTCTTGCAATTTGTTCTCCCTGCTGATGCAAATTAACCAAAGTTTCAGTAGCAGTTTCTCTAATGTCATCTGCAATCTTGAGGCAATTGTTCACAGCCTTCGTAGTCTCTTCAGCTCTATATGCAGCATAATTCTCTAGTTCCTGCACGGACTGGTTCTCTAGTCCGCCAGAGTCGTGGAAACCGTTCTTGTATCTTCTTTGAGATGAGGAGCTACCATTTCCCTCTTCATCATCAAAAGGATTCGTGCTTAAATTTGATGCAAAGAGAGAAGAAGGTTCAGAAGATGTTCTTCCAGATAGTTTGGGGGTTTGCTTGTTATCCAATTCATCATCAGAGTCAAAAGGATTACTAGAAGGCATATTGACGGGGCGCCTGGTATCAGCTGAGGTGTGTTTAGACAAACCGTGCAAGGGAGATTTCTTTGCACCATGCATTTTGCACAAGTAAAATACAACAAGATGATATTAAGCTTGTGTTTAGGTTGTAAAGGTTCGGCACTGAATAAAATTGAATAACCTGAAAACTGCAGAAAACAAATAATTCAAAAAATAAAAACATGTAACCCGTGGATGGAGGTCAAATAGAAGCAGCATGACCAAAAAGAAGAAACTCACAGAATCCAACATATACCAGAAATCTACTTTTTTTTATTGAAAAAAATAAAACCATGCCATAATCAAAGGCTTACTATTGATAAGGATTGGCTATGACTTCGAAAAATAATTCATAGATATTAGTTGGAAATAAGAAATTTTAAGCAAAATTAGGCAACACACACACAAAGAAAAGGGCCAAGAAATTTGGTGAGATATGCCTTTCTTGGTTATTTCTCTAATAAAAGACCTCAACGTCAAGAATTTAAAGTCCTTGCCCATAGTGCTTCAACATCGTTGAAAACTTCACCATAATTCACAACCAAGACATCCCAAAGTCATCTTGATTCCATCTGAACATGTGCGTATCCAAGAAACGTGGAAAATAGGCCAAAAAGGAACCAAAAATCACCAAATAAATATCAATTTATATACATATATAATCAACAATATCGATCAAATCATCTAAGCAGCTAAATCATCCCATGAGTGGAAAACTACATATAAATCAACAGCTATCTCTGTAACTAAATAACTGTGCATACACTTAAAAATCTCATTTTCTCGTTAACAAAAAGAATCTAGCATTGGTTGTTGGGCAGAAAATTGACGGCTAAATACAAGACCTAGGAAAAGAAAAGTGAAAAGAAGAAGGAGAGAGTGAGAGTCGTAGCAACAATTCTTCAGATAAACGATTTTAATCCAGATATGCATATATATTGAGAGAGAATCTTGGCAGGGTACCTGAATATCAAGGATAAGGGGTGATCTTGCTATTGGTGGAGCGCTCTGAGAGTAACGCCCCTTTCCAAAACAAAATTCAACAAATCTAGACCGAGAAAATACAGAGAGAGAGGGAGGGAGACAGATTTAGAAGTGGGTTGGGTTCATTACAGACAAAACGGGAATATTAATGGAATTTTTAGTCAAAAAATGGAACTTTGTGATAATAATTGTTCAATTCAACACAACAGAAAGAAATGAGAAAGATTGAGGAAGAGCGTGAAGCTGACGTCACTCTATCGAATCAACCTCATACAGAATCGGACCGTTACTCGCAACGATTATTTTAAAGTACAACACGGCGCAATGCTCCACGCTGATCTACCACCAATTGTATGAGCTGAGATTCATTTTCTATTTATTTATTTAATTTATAAATTAACAACTAAATAAATAAATTTAAAGACTGTGTCACGACGAACTCGAATTTAAAACCTTTAATTTTAGACATTAAAATTATACTATTAAAATCATACAGATTATAATAGCTTTTGCGTACAAAATAAAATTATACTATTTGAATAAGTGTGTTTGACATTTGAAATCATAGTTAAAATTGATAAGATGTATGCATTTGCACTTCACCATAAAATTGTGGTTGTATAGTTATACCAAGTTTAAAAATTGTGGCCCAACGAAGCCCAAAATTATGTTAGGTCTTAAAAATATAGCCTTCAAAGTTGTAAGTATATAGTATATAAACGACTTCATTTGGCACACAACACAATGGCCAAATACACAGCGTTCAAGAAAATGTGTATGCTACAATCAATCTCTTCTCATTTGCAAACAAAACTCTTGCAAATACGAAGACCATCCTCATCTAGTATTGACTTGGCACCTTAATCAACATAATTATTTTTTTACATATAAAAAAAGAATTATACAAAGCTCATTTCAGCTAATGCAGCAGTTAAAACACAATCCCTCCACCAAAACGCATCAAGCAACACAATCAACTGAGAAGATATCGCCAGCAGTAAAGAATTTGAGGAAGCATGTCTCAACGTGCAGCGAGAGTGGATCAGGAGCAGTAGAGGCTCTCTTCAGTGCCAACATATACAAAGCTGTCGATGTTTTCCAACGCAGCTGCCTATCTCTGCAAATGTCACTGCAGTCTTAAAAGGAGAAAGATGCATAAAAGCCAACGTGAGGCGACTTTTAAAGACACAAAACCTTGGAAATAGATCGCTTCTAACTTTGAGGGTCCTCGTCTGTGCTTCACTGTTTGCATAGTACAAGATCTCGAGGGCTGGTGGATTTCTTCCGTTCTTCCACAATCTTCATAACACGTGAAAAAAGTAAACAAACTTGTCTTCATCTGGATAGAGAAAGGTTCGACTTTACTAACCTGAGCCTCCAATTCAGAGATTCTCTGTAAAGATAGATTTTCAATGCTGGCACGACGTTTACACTCTTCATCAAGCTGGACCGTAAGTTGATACCTCAACTCGGCCATTTCCTGAGCTAAATCCTCTGCTTCTTCTTTCGCTTTCACCCTTTCATCTCTCAGTTGCTCCTGGGAAATAGTCACATTATAAGTTCTAGTTGTAAGAACCAACAAAGCAAACTTCGCCACTCTAACTATGGTATTATTAGTTAGCTTGCAAGCCCACATTGGGTTATTTGCAGACGTACCTTAAGATGCCTTACAAGGCGTTCATAGTCATCTACCTGTCGCGACATATCAGCAATCTTGTTTCTCAAATCTCCATCTGTTGCTCTCAAAGCGGCAAGTTTAGAAAAGAGTGGGCCTAAGACATTGCCATATGTGCTGCAATTGTAGTTTGAAGTCCAAAAATGTTATATATGTAGATGCAGATAATTACAGAGGAAAATAGTACATTCTTAATAAACATGGAATATATACTTGGAAACTTGATTATGCCAGTCAAACGCGCACTCTAGAAAAAACGGTAACTAACAAAAATGTAGCTTTTCACAGTTCTCAAACCACGGATGCAGAAGCACACATGTGCATACTGGTTAAACATACCTCATATCTATCTTTAGTTTACTTGAGGGCTGGCCCTCAATTTTCGCCAGCCAGTCATGTAACTGCTCCTCCACATCCTTGACGAATGTTGTGATACTCAAATCAGAAAACTGCAACTTTTCTGTCAAATCTTTATTTTCCTTCCTTAATCTCTCGATGACCTTATATGCGTCCTGATTCCTAGTTTCGAGGTCTTCAATCAACCCATTCACTGTGGAATTTTCTCGAGTTTTTTCTTCCAGAAATTTTTTAGTTTTAAAAAGATTCTGCTCCAAGGTGCTTGCGTCCAGCTTTATGCTCTCTATTTCACATTGATATTCTAATGCCATAGATGAAATAGATTCCTCCAGGTTTTCGATGCGTGATGCTGAACATCTTATTGCCTCCTCTTTATCCTCTACTTCTTGCATCAACAATAACCTTTCGAACTCGGATATCTTAATCTGTTCCCTTAACCTTCCTACCTCCTCTTCTAAATCTTCCATGTCTGCAAGTTTAAAGCGACAGCTACATACTTGCTCGCCAGGATAGTTAAGGCTTGAGTTCCTCACGCTCAGTTGATCCTGCAGGTAATCTATGCGAAAGTTTACGAATTGATTAAAGAAGAAAGAAAAAAAAATATAAAGAAAAAGACATTTATCTGCTTGTGGATGAGGAAAACATGTAAAAACAAAAAACTCAAAATTTCTGTTCTGGCAGTAGCTCAATTTTACCCCTGAAAGTAATTATGGAAGGAAAAGATTTTGAGGTTACAAAGATATGATTAAATGGTCGCTTACATTCTACCACAGCCGAAAACATAAAAATGCAGTGTGTGTGTGTGTGTGCGTGCGCGCGTGTATGTATTCTTATGTATGTCGAAGAGGATGCAACCACCTATTTCTTGGATGCAATTACTGAGTTCTCTTTCCAAATCTGTTATGCGCATCTTGTCTCCTTCGCGGGATTCAGACAATGTTTTAACATGGAATTCCAATCTCTGCATTGAAGAAAGCTCTAAATTATAGTAGGCATGAAAAGACTCTGTACTCCTTTATTTAAATTATATGAATGATGGCAGTTTTCTCATATTTTGGGTGAAAAGGGCTGATCTCGAGTTCGAAACTTTTTGATCGAAGTTCATGGAACTGCAGAATCCTTAAACAATGCCACCACTTGCGCTGGCGTTTTCAAATTCGACTAGAAGAAAGCTATGCCACTATGTATTTTGAAATTACATGCAAACGAAATATCCAGTGCTACCATTTCCTAATTTAGGATTTACAGAAGTATAAAAAGAAGAATACATATGTCACCATTATTGATCATGAAACTGCATATAGTCACCACCACTGGTGGAGGCAATATCTAAAAAGTTTATCCAACTACCATAAATGTGCAAGTTTGTATCCAATCCACCATTAAGTGTTTAAAATTCCATGTGCGCATTATTAGAACCATTTTTGGAGAAGACCGTATCAGCAAGACATAATGTTTTTCATATAACACGAAGAAAAACATGTTATACCACTATGATTGAGGAAAAAAGGTTATTACATGATTTGAAATGATTTATAAACCCTTAAATTTAGAATGCAACTAAAAGTTTAAATAATAACCCTGAGTAGCTCAAACCCCTGGGACTTAGAATCTCTGAGCATCTCCTTTTCCTTTGTAAGCTGTTATCAGACAAAAGCAATGTATAAGTATGACTATGATAGCAGGTTAGCATGCCAAAGGTAGCCTCATATATCAAGGATGCAAAGGAAAGGCTAGCATATTTATGCAACCGAAACACTCGACCAGACTTTTATCAAAAATTGCTAATCAGAAACTGATCTGATAACAAGTTTCTTTTATCTTACGCTGGCTCATAAGCACGGGCGTCAAAGCACCAAAAAATTCACTTTGTTTCGCCTATCAATGCAAATTGTTGTTTCAGAATCACAGGTTATTAAGTAACTAATGATGATAACTGTCAAATACAACACACAAGGAAGCAAATTTCAAGAGTTTGGCAAAGCTACTTACAGATAAGAAGATGTAGCAGCATAAACAAGAAAAGGAAAAAAATGCATATATCACATGAAGAAGACATTAAGTTGAGCTGTGACCCGAGATTTACCTCCTTAAATCGTTCCCTGATCTTCGACAAGTCATCAGCATCAAAAGAACCATCACTACCCCCACTTAAACCACTAGACATCTGCAAATTGAAAATACACTACAAGCATCATCTTCACTTTTCCAATTTATTCATTTGCAATTGGAGGAAAACCCATCAAGTAAATACCATGATTATCAGGAAATAGCAAAATGAAATGGACTAAAATCCACAAACTCTCACAAAAATCAATTCTCGGAATCAACAATGCAAATTATCATAGAACGGTGCTTAAAATGCAAATAATAACTAAAACGAAAACATTCACAGTATAAAACAGGGGTAAATACTAAAGAGTCAGGAAATAAAAAAATACTAGTTCTTCAGAGGAATTACTGGTACTAGGGCTTCAGATATAAATCTGCGAGCTTCAACAGATGGAATTGTGAATTTATTGCTTTGTTTTTCCTCCCGTTTTTGACTTATTTCTTCGAAGAATTTGATTATGTTGGCTTGACAGTGAGGAATTGCCGGATGCGATGATTGTCGAGCTATAATTTGAAAATTGGAATAGTTGTGGAATTTCTACATGGAACCTTCCCAAAATGCTGTGTGACCCCATTAAGTTTGAGAAATTCCTTTCACACCCCTAAAATTTATTGATTTTTTTAAACATTGTGAAATATTTTTATGGTTTCTTTCGATAAGTCTTTATGAATCTCTTACTTATGTATTCAATATTATTAAATCCTTATTTAATAGAGACAATAAATTCATCACTTTTCATTATATAATAAATACATCAATATTTCTTTCAAAAAAATAAATACATAAATATATTTTTAACCTTATCACAACTTTGAAATATATTTGAAAGAAAATAATCGAGGATTCTTGGACAACAAAAACAAGTTATTATCATATATAGTAATAAAATCTTCTAGAAAAGCAGCTCAATCGCAAAAGCAAATTGAGAGGTGGTCGAGATAAGTATTAGAACTATTTCATAAGAATAAACTGAGATGATATTTGATCAGCTACAAATATATATCATGTGGTTAACTATTTGACCACCTATCACATTTAATATAAATTATGTCCATGGGGCGATAGAATTTGTATTTTAGACGTACTAAAATTTGTATATTGTTTGGAGAAGACATGAAAGTTGGGTTTGAGTTGGAGGGAGGAAAATAGAGGATCTAAACTTAAATGTTCACCTATTTCATTATCGACACGTCAACATCTCTAAGCCGATTCAATAGCTCACTTCTCTCTATCTCTCTGCTTCTTAGCTGAGTCTATTTTAGATCTCTGCGAGTAGATGGTGATGGCGGAGCGAGAGTCGCGCCGTCGGAGGCGGCGGAGTGGGGGAGGCCGCGGCCGCGGATGCTGCTACTGCAGTTGTTGCGTGGCTATTGCTGTTGTGGTGTTTTCTTTGCTGCTCAACTACTATCTCTGCTATTCAGGCTTTTTCGGCGACTGCGGTAAGGGAAAATTTGGATTTATAGTCCACCTTTTCAAGGAAAACCGCCTTAATTTCCTCCCTCAACTCCATCGTCTATAGAGATGCTGCTACTTTTCGATTGCTCAAACCCTCGAGACTTTGATGTCGGATATATTGGTGAAATTTAAGCTCATTTGTGGTGGAAATCGACTGTTTTTTCTTGTGATTTTAGCTTTCAGTCTCCGATTATGCTTCAGCTTCTCTCACTTCTTTGATAATCTTATAATATGAGCACCTAATCTGTCATAATAGTCGATTTTTGGTGGACGCTGCTGATAATTAAGGAATTAGTGTGTGTATGAAGAAGATGAAATTAGGATTTGGTTAATGTATACCAACGGCATGAATTTGATTTGGTTAATCTATTTACAAATTTATTGCATTCTTGTTTTTCTTCTTTTATGTCTTTTGTAACCATTATGGAATATATTTTAAGCATTTCTTTTTAGTTACTCATTTTGATCTCTTAAAAACACGCACTATTTCCATTTTTATTGTCACTAGTACGACCTCCCGTGCGATGCACGGATAATGACATACTTCCTCCGTCCACAAAAAATAATCAAAAATTGAGACACTACGTATTTTAATGAAAATGGTTTAGTTTATTGTGAGTGGATAAATGGTCTCATTTAAAATATGGTGTTAATAATGATAATTAATTATATTGTGAGTGGAGAAAATAGTTCATTATGTGATATAAAATTTTCAAACGTGGAAATGAACTAATTTTTGTGGAAGTCCCAAAATAGTAAAAATGGACTATTTTTTGTGGACGGAGAGAATATTTTTAATTTTAATTTTTCAAGTATGTAAGAATATTATAATATCATCACTTGTGAATTAGATTAAGACTGGGACACGGAGATACACGGTAAATTATGGGACAATGGATTCCATCAGTAAAACGAAAAAATGATACTCCCTCCGTCCCTGAAATAAGTTCATCTTTTTCCTTTTTGGGACGTCCCCCAAATAAGTTCATCTTTCTTTCTTTCCATTTTTGGACAACTACCCCACCACTAATAATACTTTATTTATTCTTACTTTTCACTTTTTCACCACTCTCAATACTAATTATAACACTTTTTCACCTTTTCATCACTCTCAACACTAATTATAACATATTTTTCTCCACTATCAATACACTTTACCATTTTTCCTTAAAACCCGTGCCGTCCCCAAAGAGGAACTTATTTTGGGGACGGAGGGAGTAATTTTTATTATATAAAAATAATAAAAATCACAAATATGTTTTTTTTTTAATCCATTTCCTAAATTACTATTAGTCCATACCTTTTCTTGCACTTGCTGTTTCCTAAATAAATTTCACAGCAAGCAGTTTTATGCAAATATTAATGAAGCACATTCATTTCTCAAAGTCCAAACGTAAATATATTTACATGAGAATGTAAAAATCCTAACATCTAGTATTTGTTTTTGAGAAGGGAGAAGAGCTCATATATTGATCAATACAACTACATCACTCAACCAGTGAGGAAAACGATTAGTCCAGCTAACAGACTCTGAACTTAATCTCGCATGCTGGGCGAGTGTATGTGCTGCCACATTTGCCTCTCCATACACATGGTTGATGCTCAGTAAAATATTTTGTCTTGCCATTTGTAAAATGTCTCTAAGATCATCGGGTAGACACCGCGCTTTCTCTTCCTCATCCTCTCATCCACCATGGTTCTGGCCGCAAGCACCGAGCAGGTGAACATCTCAACCGGTGCAAGCTCGTGCTCCACACACAGCAGAATGCCCTGCATGATCGTCATGATCTCCGCCATCATAGCACTCGATACTAGGTTCATCTTCTTCGCCGCTGCCACAATCACTTTTCCTTCATGGTTGCGAGCGATAATTCCCACCCCATGCTCGCCCTTATCCGGATCAAACATTGCATCAACATCAACGCGAATAGAAACATGAGTATGAATTATAAAACCACCCATTTGGATGCGTTTCACCACTGTTTTTGAAACTATTATATAAAAGTGATTTCAAAATAGAATAGGAACCTTTTCAATGTTAATCACTCTTTGACAATATGGTCGTAGCCTACCACTATGATCATTTATGATAATTTTAACTTTAGAAAAATATCCACTAAATCATATATTTATGGTGTAGATTAAAGAATTTAAAATTATCCCGTAGCATGACTTACAATGAAAACACAAACTAAAAACCTATCATTTACTGAAACATATACACACATCTATATATGTAAACTTTTTATAAATAACAAATACCTTAGAGGATGGAATCCTCATGGTAAAGCACTACACCTTAATATTATTCAACTAAGATAGGAACAAAAGAAGAGAAAAATTATAAGAGGATGTAGATTGCACCAGGCAGATAACCGTTGTAGATGTCGTTGTTGCTGCTTGCACTGAAACAAATATAAAAGCTGCAAGTCATAGTTTAAATTTCATGAATAAGGTGAAAAATAAAAATTGCAAAATATTAGAAAAAGAAAAATAGATTGAGATACACCTTATCAACAACTGTCTGGCTACCTAGATATGTGTCTTTCTTCCCAACTTCTATTACTTTCTCCATATTAAGGATACCAGTAGAGCCATTAGCTCCTTCTCCAACCTGCAAAACACATTGAAACCGATGCCCATGACAAACTATATATCACACATCTCGATTTTGATAAAGTTTTCTACAAAAGCACAACAATCCTGAAATTCCCTTAAAAAATTTCCAAAACTGAAAAAATATTCACGCACCGACATTGACATATATAAAGAATCAAGAGTGAACCTTTGGTAACAAAATTGGTATCGACATGAATCGGAGAAGAGTTTAGTTTACTTTGACTCAGTACCTAGCAGATCGATCCTATTACCTTCTTGTGATGTGGAAGTTCAGAGTCATCTTTGGGCCGTGCCCCTCAATCACCTGACGAGAAGACTTCTTCCCCGTCTTCATGCGGAATCCATTGCGGTAACGATTTCTGAAAATGAATGCGGTGAAATTCTTTGCTAAATCCAGATCGTTGCTTTAGTAATTGTGAGAGAACGTGTGGGAGATGAAGATGGAGAAAGAGAACGTGTGGGAGAGGGAGAATTTGGGTAAAAACTGAATCGTTGTTGAATCCACGTTTCTGTAAAAAAAATTTTCATATGTGCTTGAAAACTTTGGGGAAAACTGTTGGAAATATGGTTTTATGCCATATCTGAAAATTATTATTTAATTAAATATTTATTATTTAATTAAAATAATAATTGGATGTTAATCTACATCTCGAGTAGATCAACGTGATATACTTGAAGTCTCAAAACCGATTTCCGGTGAGTGAGATATTGCATGTCAAAGTTTGGAAGTTGAAGAGGGAAAATCAGTTTCAACTTCTGCGTTCAACGATTGCGGCCACCTACCGCAGCCGCCGGAGTTGACTGTCGTCCGTTCACACCGGCAGTTCACACCTTACGTTCACACCTTCCGTTCACACTAGGTTTAACACCTATAAATATGGGTGTGTTGTGAGCTTCAGAATTAACGAATTCACTCACAACTCATAACTCACAACATATTCTGCATTCCACCTCAACCTCTAGCTCAGTTCTTGATCCTTATTCAGTTCGCCGGAGCTCGTCGGATTGTGGTGCTACATCCGACGAGACGAAGTCGTTTTACCTTTGGGGAAGATACGCCTAAACCGAAGAGCACTACCGGGGCGATAATCTTCTTGCGGGAAGAGATTCATCTCGACTCGACTTATTTTATACGTATAATTTATTTATACTGTATATTTCAGTTGTATAAAATTATTTGAGTTGTAATTTCTCAAATTATTTTCTTTGTAATATTTTCAATTATTTTGAGTTGTAATATCTCAAAATATTTATTGTAATATCTCGATCGTGTACCCGGTTCTAACAATCGCAAGAAGATTATTTCTCTGCCGTCGATACACGTTCGAGAAATGGCTTACACCGACGTCAATATGGATGGCTCCACCACCTCTGCAACCATCGGTTCAACCACGTCGTCAATATTTTCCTCGTTTGCATCAACGGGGGCTTCATCGTCAACATCTAGAACTATTGGTCTTGCCGAGAAACCATCAACGTTCTCAGGCAAGAACTTCAAATATTGGCAAGAGAAGATGCTATTCTACCTCACAACCGTGGGGTTTGCCGGATTATTAATGGAGGATAAACCTCCAACCCCGAGTGAAGGGGAAGGGGAGACAAGCCAAGAAATTCGTGCCGGATATTTGAACTGGTGTCGCGGCGACTACTTGTGTCGTAACACCGTTCTCATGTCTCTGGACGAACGGCTCTACCGTGTTTTCAAGGTTCATGAAACCGCGAAACAATTGTGGGAGGCCCTTGATCTAAAGTATCAAGTGGACAAGGCGAATACTACCAAGTATGTCGTTGCCAAATGGTTGGAATATAAAATGGTTGACTCCCGACCATTGATGGACCAAGTGGAAGAGTTCCAAAATCTTTCACATGAGGTTCAAGCCGAAGGGATGCCCTTGGCGGATGCATTGCTCGTTGCAATCATCATAGAGAAATTACCTCCTAGTTGGAGGAAATTTCAAAACCTTTTGAAGCATGAGCGCTCGGAGATGTCCGTGCCGATATTGTTATCCAAGCTTCAAATGGAGGATCACGTGAGAAGTCGTGATCAAAAGGGAAAAGCTCCGATGGAGGCAAAGGCCAATCTCGCCGAGAAAGGCGGTCCCTCCAACAAACGTGGTGGCCCTAACCCTAATAATAAGGGTAAAGGGAAGCAAAGCGGTAGTCAACCATCAAAGTTTGATGGTGTATGTTATAATTGTGACAAAAAAGGTCACATGGCTAAGGATTGCCGCAAGCCAAAGCGGAAGAAAGCAAATGGCAACGTGAACAACATCGAGAAGGACTTCGACGATTGGAACCACGATGACTTTGCTGCCATGATCTCCGAGGTGAATCATGTGGACAACCCGAACGTTTGGTTCGTGGATACCGGCGCTACCGTCCATATATGCATAAATCGTGAGTTGTTCCACAACTACAAAGAAGTGGAAAACAAAACGATAATGGAGGCTAGCGAACGGACATCCCAAGTCCTTGGCATGGGAGATGTGATTCTTCAACTCACGTCGGGCGTGGAGATCACATTGAAAGACGTATTACACGTTCCAACTGTCCGAAAGAATTTAATTTCGGGCTTTAGGCTTACGAATAAGGATTTTGAATTGTTTTTCAAATCTGACTATGTTGTAATACGCAAGTGGGGAAAGTTCCTAGGGAAAGGCTATGCCTCCGAAGGACTTTTCAAACTTGGAGTAAGAGCTTGTAAGCCTGCCAAGGCTAAAATCAATAAAGATGCATCAACTTCTTCTGCTTACTTGATTGAGTGTTTTGATTTATGGCATTGTAGACTTGGACATGTTAATCTAAATGCTATAAAGAGATTAGTAAAAATGAATTTACTAAAAGTTGATGAATACAACTCACAAGAAAAATGTGAAGTTTGTGTTGAAGCCAAAATGGCTAAGTTACCGTTTAAATCGGTAAAAAGGAGCACTCAACCATTGGAACTTATTCACACCGATGTTTGTGATTTAAAGTTCGTGCAAACTAGAGGTGGCAAGAAGTACTTTATCACCTTTATAGACGATTGCACAAAGTATTGTTACCTTTACTTATTGAAAAGTAAATATGAGACTATTGAAGCTTTTAGAAACTTCAAAAATAAAGCCGAGAATCAACTTGGATGTCGAATTAAGATGGTTCGAAGTGATAGAGGTGGAGAATATGTAGCTCTGTTTGCTGAATTATGCAACGAAAATGGTATAATACATCAAACGACTGCACCTTATTCACCACAATCTAACGGCGTTGCTGAACGCAAGAATCAAACTCTTAAGGAGATGATGAATGCCTTGTTGATTAGTTCAGGATTACCCCAGAACATGTGGGGGGAAGCTGTCTTGACAGCCAACTATATCTTGAACAAGATTCCACTCAAAGGGAAAGATGTAACTCCCTATGAGCTATGGAAAGGAAGGAAACCTTCGTATAAATACCTCAAAGTGTGGGGGTGTTTAGCCAAGGTAGAAGTGCCTTTACCAAAGCAAGTTACAATAGGACCTAAAACGGTGGATTGTATCTTCATTGGTTATGCACATAATAGCAGTGCCTATCGTTTTATAGTGCACAGATCGGAGATACCTGATATACATATTGGGACAACGATAGAATCAAGGAATGCTATATTCTTTGAAAATATCTATCCTAACAAGGATAAAGTTACATCGAACTCTAATGATGGAGTTGATGGTGATGCTACAGGTTCTAAACCTATGGAAGTAGCTAGTAATTCTACTAAAGTAGATGATGCCACGGGTTCTAATCCTGTACCACCTAATAGGAAAAGACCAAGGTCTAAACCTATGGATGTAGAACCAAGACGTGAGGAACGAGTTAGAAAAGCTAATGTCTATGGACCGGATTATGTTGTCTTGATGCTAGATGGCGAACCGGTGACGATTAAAGAAGCTATGTCTGGCTCAGATGCAGCTCTCTGGAAAGAAGCCATCGATATTGAGATTGATTCCATTATGCAGAATCATACTTGGGTGCTAGTAGATCTACCACCTGGTGCTAAAGCTTTAGGATGCAAATGGATCCTAAAGAAGAAGTACAAATCTGATGGTACTATAGATAAGTACAAAGCCCGACTTGTCGTTCAAGGTTTCAGGTAGAAAGAAGGGTACGATTTCTTCGATACCTATTCACCTGTGACTAGACTAACATCTATTCGGATGCTTCTCGCTATTGCTGCCTTGCACAATCTCGAGATTCACCAAATGGATGTGAAAACTGCGTTCTTGTATGGCGAGTTGGAAGATGAAATATATATGAAGCAACCTGAAGGGTTTGTAGTACCTGGGCAAGAGCACAAAGTATGCAAACTTCAAAGGTCTTTATATGGGTTGAAGCAAGCACCGCTTCAATGGCATTTAAAATTTGACAGTGTAATGTTGTCAAATGGATTCAGAATCAATGAGTGCGATAAATGTGTCTACATTAAGAATTCTAATAACGGATATGTTATTGTTTGTCTTTATGTAGATGACATGCTCATCATGGAAAGTAATTCCCGAGTGATTCAAGAAACCAAAAGCATGCTAAGTAAAAATTTTAGCATGAAAGATATGGGCTTAGCTGATGTTATCCTTGGAATTAAAATTCTAAGAAGACCTGATGGTATTACTATAACACAATCTCACTACGTTGAGAAAGTGTTAAAGAAATTCAACGCTTTTGACAAGCCAATAGCTAAGACACCATGGGAACCTAGTGTGCATTTGAGTGTACACAAGGGAGAACCTGTTGACGCGATAGAATATGCGAAGATTATTGGGAGCTTGTTGTATCTAACAAATTGCACTCGTCCCGATATAGCATGCTCGGTCAACAAGTTGGGCAGCTTTACAGCTAACCCTAGTAATGAACATTGGAAAGCTCTTGAAAGGATTTTGAGATATTTGAAATATACTCAAAACTATGCGATTCATTATACTAGGGAACCCTCTGTACTTGAAGGGTACTGTGATGCAAATTGGATAGCTGATGCCAAAGACTCGTTTTCAACGAGCGGTTATGTATTCACTGTGGGGGGTGGTGCTGTGTCTTGGAAATCCAAGAAGCAAACATGTATTGCTAGATCGACCATGGAATCAGAATTCATAGCTTTGGATAAAGCTGGTGAAGAAGCCGAGTGGCTTAAAAATTTCCTCGAGGATATTCCATGTTGGTCGAAACCTGTGTCGTCCGTGATAATTCATTGTGATAGTCAAGCTGCTATCGGACGAGCACAAAATCATTTGTATAACGGTAAGTCGAGACATATTCGTCGACGTCATAATACCGTGAGACATCTGATCACTAGTGGAGTTATCACAATTGATTATATAAGATCAATTGATAACATAGCGGATCCTTTGACAAAAAGTATCCATCGAGATCAGATGTATAAACTGTTAGGGGGAATGGGTTTAAAGTCCACAAATTAAGGATAATCATAGTGGCAACCCAACCATGATGACTGGAGGATCCCAAGAACTTGGTTCAATGGGACAACTAAGCTATGAAAATCCGTGTGTTGAACACTCGAATTGCCTATTCCTTGTAGAACAGTGAGTGTTCGGAAACCTGCACGTGGTGAGGTTAAGTCTTTGACTTTTAATGACTCTAGAACTCCTCGAAGAGGACAAGTATAGCAGGATACTTGAGTTAAGAGTCACCTATGTAAGTGTGAGGTGGGGCCGCTTCGATTGAAACACTTATGAATCCAAAGAGGTGTTCCAAGGCCTGTAATGGACACAAACGTGAGAACGAATAAGGATTGAAGCAATATTGTGTCAATATTGTTGACTAAGTATACACCGAGGAGGACTAGTTCAAGGAACACAATCCACTAGGCCGCCGGTATACTCGATAATATTGACTATGGCAGGTTCAAAGCCACAAGCTACCTTTCCAAATGCAATGTTGTTTCTTAAGAGGACTGAGCTAAATGTCTGCATACATTCGCATACTGATTTCTCACTCATGTGGGGGATTGTTGGAAATATGGTTTTATGCCATATCTGAAAATTATTATTTAATTAAATATTTATTATTTAATTAAAATAATAATTGGATGTTAATCTACATCTCGAGTAGATCAACGTGATATACTTGAAGTCTCAAAACCGATTTCCGGTGAGTGAGATATTGCATGTCAAAGTTTGGAAGTTGAAGAGGGAAAATCAGTTTCAACTTCTGCGTTCAACGATTGCGGCCACCTACCGCAGCCGCCGGAGTTGACTGTCGTCCGTTCACACCGGCAGTTCACACCTTACGTTCACACCTTCCGTTCACACCTTCCGTTCACACTAGGTTTAACACCTATAAATATGGGTGTGTTGTGAGCTTCAGAATTAACGAATTCACTCACAACTCATAACTCACAACATATTCTGCATTCCACCTCAACCTCTAGCTCAGTTCTTGATCCTTATTCAGTTCGCCGGAGCTCGTCGGATTGTGGTGCTACATCCGACGAGACGAAGTCGTTTTACCTTTGGGGAAGATACGCCTAAACCGAAGAGCACTACCGGGGCGATAATCTTCTTGCGGGAAGAGATTCATCTCGACTCGACTTATTTTATACGTATAATTTATTTATACTATATATTTCAGTTGTATAAAATTATTTGAGTTGTAATTTCTCAAATTATTTTCTTTGTAATATTTTCAATTATTTTGAGTTGTAATATCTCAAAATATTTATTGTAATATCTCGATCGTGTACCCGATTCTAACAAAAACTGAATTGCTGCTCAATCACGTTTTTTTAAATGCACCTAAAATTTTGGAAAAGAAACTGTCAAAATTTTGCCGGGAATTTTTTACCGTTAGAACTGGTGTTTTATATAATATATAGATTTTATTTTATTTTATTTTTGAAAGATTTTTATTGTCATTTTATTACTATAATGCTGTGAAGTTTGAACGTCGTGTGCTTATTTATAAGCGGCATGAATTTTGTGAAACTGTAACTGTAAATTTCTCACCAAAAAAAACTCGATTCAATTAGATACCAATAGGCAATAAGTAACTTTTGCTGGGCCTTTATTGGGTCCTGGGCTTTCACCTAACATTTTCTCATATTGGATCAAAATTTATTGCGTTTCCGAACATTTATTAAGGGTGGTTTTATTGATAGCCCTTAAGCCTTCTGCTTAAATAATATATATATTAATAATAAGACTATATTGCCCCTACAGTCCCAATTAAATTTTAAATAAATTAATAAAATCCATTTAAGAATCTAAAGTGGAATTCTGTGGTATCACCAGGAATAAGATTCAGTGCACCACACTTTGTGTCCCACTTTCAATTTTGTTTAATTTCTTATATATATTTTCTTCAATTTCAACTTTTTATGCTTTAGTTTAATTTTGTGATTATTAACTAGGGTTTATTCCATCAATTTAGGGTATATAATTATTTTTTATCATTTAATTTTACTTTTATTAGCTAATAATAGGTTGATAAATTCAAAGTCATTGTATATGCTTTTTAAAAAATTTAATTTTTTGAAATAAAAATTAAATATAATTCATACTCCCTCCGTCCCAATAAAAGTGACCACTTTTTTTTGGGCACGGAGATTAAGAAGGGGATTGTTATGTTTTAATTGAGTGTGACCCACCAAAATTAGTGAGTAATTTTTAGAAAGTGGCCTACAATTGTTGACCAAATTAGTGAGTAATTTTGACATTTTTAGAAAGTGGCCTACAATTGTTGACCAGATTAGTGAGTAATTGTTGACTTAATTAAAGTAAACTTTTGCCATTTTTAGAAAGTAGCCACTTTTAATGGGACACCCAAAAAGGAAATGTGGCCACTTTTATTGGGACGGAGGGAGTAGTATTATAATAAACTTTATTTTTATAAAAAATATTTTTAAAATAATAGATATAAGCATGAGACACAGTAGCACACATAAAATTGTGGGACACTGGATCTCATCCCGTATCATCAGCTCCACCCATAAGGTCGGAAATGAAGAAAGACTGAGCCATAGTGGAAGAATTGGAGGGGAATTGAGTGCCAAAACTATCAAAATATACACATGCAAAATTATGAAAAACATAATTTAAAAACAACTCCATGAATGAGCAAAATGAAGGTTGCATAAATGATAAAAAAAAAAAATGTGGGGGAAATGGCTAAAAAAAAGATTGAACAAGTGGCAATCCCATTTTCTCTTGGGAATTGTTGGATCAGCGGCAACATGCCAATTGCATTGGAGAAGTTGTCATTCACACACCTGTCCTTCAACTATTTATCACTTCATTTCGCTTAACCACTTTATTTGAGCACAAATTAACACATCGATTCCCTCTTAAGATTGCAAATCTCTCCCAGAATCAAAATGCTTTTTGGGTGAGGATCCTTAGATCTAGATACGGAACGATGACTGATGGGATAAGGGCTGTGACTAATGGTAAGTTGGACTTAAAAATTATTTTCAAAGGATTGGAGGGGAACACTTTCTTGCAGAATATCTCCCTTTCTTTAGGTAATGGAATGAATTCTTTGTTTTGGGAGGATCCATGGACTGAGGGCAGGGGCGTAGCCGGGGGGCTAGAGCCCCCCCCAAAGTTTGATTTTTTTTTTTTTTTTTTTTATAATATGTCTAAAAATGTTGTTATTATTATTATTATATTTGTGTTTTAGTAAAAAAATGTCTAAAATATATTGAATGCCCCCAAAAATTTTTTTAGTAAATGTTGAACTATATTATCTATGAAAATATTGTTATTATTATTATTATATTTGTATTTTAGTAAAAAATGTCTAAATGTATTGAATGCCCCCAAAAAAAATTTTAGTAAATGTTTTGAACTATATTATCTATGAAAATGTTGTTGTTATTATTATTATTATTATTATTATTATTATTATATTTGTATTTTAGTAAAAAATGTATAAAATGTATTGAATGCCCCCAAAAAAATTTTAGTAAATGTTTTGAACTATATTATCTATAAAAATGTTGTTATTATTATGATTATATTTGTATTTTAGTAAAAAATGTCTAAAATGTATTGAATGCCCAAAAAAAAAAAAACCCCGGGGGCTACCGCCCCCGAACCCCCGTAACAGTTCAGCCCCCCCCCCCAAAAAAAATCCTAGCTCCGCCACTGACTGAGGGGGGAAATACTCTTAAAACTAGATTATGGAATTTGTACTGCTTGTCTTCTCAAAAGGGGAATAAGGTTTGGGGAGATGGGTATGTTTAGAGAGGGTGAATGGGTGTGGAGTTTTATGTGGGAAAGAGCTTTTAATTTTTCTGATTTTGTGAATTTTGTGGAGTTGTGGTTTGTTCTTTACAGGATTTCTCTCCGCCACTCAGTGAGTGACTCTATCTTGTGGAAGGGTGCTAATGCTGGAAAATTTTCTACTAAGGAGATGTATTCAAACATCCACAAAGCTATCTTCACCGCGAATAACTCACCGGTTGCATTCAAAGACATTTGGGCTAAAGGAGTTCCCATCAAAGTTTCATCTTTTGCCTGGAGAGCTCTTCTTGACAGAATCCCAACGAGAGAAAATTTGTTGAAAAGAGGAATTATGTTAGGGAATGGTGGTCACTGCTGCCCTCTTTGCTCCTGCCTTTTGGAATCCACCGATCACCTCCTACTGTTGTGCATGTTCTCTGTCAAAGTGTGGGAGCTTATCTATAAGTGGATGAACATTTCTCCCATCTCTTCTGTTTCGCTTTTGGAACACTTCAATGAGTTTGTTGAGCAAGGTGAGAATAAGAAAGGAAAATTGATGTGCAACACCATCTGGCAATGTGTTTGTTGGAAGATTTGAAAAGCTAGAAATGAGAAAATATTTGAAGATAAAAACCCTAATGCTCATAGAGTGGTGGATGGTATTATTTTTAATACGTGGAGATGGTTGAAAGCTTTTTATCCAAACAAGTTTGGCTACTCAACTCATGATTGGTCTTTGGATCCTTTAATTGTCTCATGGCATAGATTTTTTGTTGTCTCCGTTGTGGAGTTTTAGTCTTCTTTTCACTTGTACGGGCTTGAGTATCCCTTGTACTCCTCCTCCTTTTTATTTTTAATTGACTTTACCTTTAAAATGAAAAGATTGCAAATCTCTCACCTTCATCTCCAATTCATCAATTCCTTAAACCAAATTATTAATTTACTAAAGATTTAATTTAGGCTGTACAGATATACATTCTATTTATTACTCCCTCTGTCCCAAACGAAATGTCCTGTTTTCCTTTTTGGGCTGTCCCAAACGAAATGTTCTGTTTCCATTTTTGGCAATACACTCTCTCTCTATACTTAATATTTAAATAATTTCCACCAACCCACTTTATCTACTTTATACACATTTCTTAATCTCCGTGCCGAAAAGAAATAGGACATTTCGTTTGGGACGGAGGGAGTATTATTTTATACTCCCTCCGTCCCCAAAATAAGTTCTTCTTTGGGGACGGCACGGATTTTAAGGAAAAATGGTAAAGTGTATTGATAGTGGAAAAAAATATGTTATAATTAGTATTGGGAGTGGTGAAAATGTGAAAACGTGTTATAATTAGTATTGAGAGTGGTGAAAAAGTGAAAAGTAAGAATAAATAAAATATTATTAGTGGTGGGGTAGTTGTCCAAAAATGGAAAAAAAGAAAGAGGAACTTATTTGGGGGACGTCCCAAAAAGGAAAAATAGGAACTTATTTCAAGGACGGAGGGAGTATTTTATATAAGAGGTAATGAGTTCATAGGATCACTTTTTTATTGAGATTTTTTGAAGGGTTTGTTGGTTCATACGATTTCACCCCTACACTTCCTCCCTTTGTGCCGCCACGACCACCATCGTGATTGTTGTTCCGCCGTCATTATTGTTCTGCCGTCTATTACAATGTAAAATTATTTAACATTGCAAAAATTGTGTAACAAACCAAGTATTTTACACTATTACACCATTCTTATAATTGTTGCCTGATTTTCATGACTATAAGATGATTTTACACAATCGTGTAACAGTGTAGAATATATTATCACATGCAAATTAATTTTTAACAGTCACGCGTGGGACTTCATTGTTCCAACTTCCAAGTTAAAAATCTGATGCCTTAATTCTTATTCAGTGGCATTAAAAAAAGGTTATTCAAAGATTGTGAATCTCATGACAATCTATACTATATTAAAAATGGAGTTTTCAATTTCAAATTGATTTCAAATCAATTTCAAAATTGAGTGGCAATTTTGTAGTTAGAATAAAATTGAAAGGTTTATTTATAAGCTATACATCTTTTTTTTTTAACTTCTTATTTTTCTATTTTATTTTTTTTTAAATTGTAAAATTAGACTAATTATAAAATATTTTATATGCATATCAAATTAAAGATCATGACAAGAGCTTTAATTTGATATATGTTATGTAAATATTGAATTTAAAATATAAAAGTTATATTTATTTAAAGATTTAAACTTAAGAAAATTCTCTCTCCTCTCTCCTCTTTTTTTGAATAAATCTATTTTTTCAATTATCTTTTAACTTATATTGTTTTCTTTTTACACAATATAATTTTTTTTATTAATATGAATTATTATTTATTATTTTTATATTAAACTAAAATATATTTATCTTAAACTATAGTATTTTTAATTATATTTAGAATTTTTATATAATAATCAAATAGTTAATAATCAATTTTATATATAATAAAATATAAAAATATTTTTCGTGCAATCTATATATTCTATGAAAACACAGTTTATGGTAATTTAGTAAATAAAACAACATATAATGGGCAAATTTATATCTATTTTAATTAATCTATCTATATCTATATATTATATTATATGAAAACAGAGTTTTCAGCAATTAACTAGTACGCGCGCCCGTGCGATGCACGGTTAACATCAAAATTAAATGATATTTAAAATATAAGTAAATGTAAATAATTTGTTTAAAAGTGAAATAATTCACATCAATTACTTAATAAAAAAATATGAATATAAAAGCATATGAATTTTTAATTTTCAATATTTGAAATATTTAATTTTAATTAATAATGAGTACAAATATGTAAATTTATCCGGTGATAAAGTTTCCAAAAAATTGATTTTTCAAAAAGAGATAGGATTTATTTTCATAAATAACAATTGCCAATTAATTACTTAAATTAAAGAACTTTAAATTGAGCTAATATAATAAAAATAAAACAAAATCTATATATAATATAATAATGCAGTTTTTAACAGTAACAAATTAGCGCCATTATTTAAAAAATCAGTTATTGACTAATCAAATGACAATTCAACTGTTTCGCATATCCAGCTCACTTATTCTATATTTATGCTAACTTATGGTTTTCTTTTTTATTTTTTCGTTTCCTTTATCTTTTGTTTTTTTTCTCTCTCCTAAAAAATTATACATTTTAACTAATAATAAAATATTCAATATGCATATCAATTTGAAGAGCATGATAATATCTTTAATTTGATATATAATATATTAAAAATAAATTTGAGATGATAAAGATATTGCAAGTTAAGTTTCAAGCAAAACTATTTTCTCTATCCTCTCTCTTATTTTTTTTTCTTCAATTATCATTTTATTTTACTTTTTTATATCATTTGTTTATTTCGTTTTTTCTTTTAATTAAATTTATTTATTTCCTTTTGTTTTTCCATTTTCTTTTCTTTACTTGCGCATAATTCTTTTGTGAATGATTATTATGGAAATATAATTGTATAATTTTAATTATTAGTGCCTGTATTATTTTTAGTACAAATTTTTGTTTATTTTTTTAATTTAATTCATGAATTTAATTTTTCATCAATATTAATAGTTTTTTTCCCCCCCATTTTGCAGCATTTATACTTTTTTTAGTAGAGGGGTAAGACTTATAGAGTACTTAATTGTTTTCATATATTTGGTCATGTGTTTGGATTGCTCTAATAATTATACTATCAATTTTACTTAAGAAAACTGAAATTTAAATAAATAAAATGTTAGAGATTGTGATAATAAACTTGAATTTGAGATCTTTAGCGCCAATCTATACCACTTTACTATGAGACCAAACACATTTACTTTTCAACTATATATACTCTTTCTTAGGGTGTATGCTCATAGAAGGTATAAATAGTATTTTTTAAAAATTAAAATTTATAATGATATTTTATTAAAGTTAAAAATGAGGATATTTTTTTCACAACAATAGATTTATGATTTCTTTTTTTTTTTTTTACGAAAATCTAATAATTTGTGTGGGTTCTTGAAAAAATTATCTAAATTATCTTTTAAATTGTTCCATCTAAATTAGTTGGTGCCTTTTTTTTATAGTGTTTGATGGATACTTTTATCCATATTATTATATTGTGTATATTAAGATATTGCTATATGTATGTTTAATTAGATTTTTTTATGTATGTAAAATTCTACAAATTTTGATAATGTTCATCGCACGGGTACAAAACTATAAATTTGGATTATGAAAAAAATAGGACATATATTTTTTAAAAAGCTAGGAGATTGAAGTCACAAGAATATAGAAAATATAAATCCAATATCTAAATAATATCGGTTAAAAAAAATAATATCTAAATAATATTTTTTACAGTTAAATATAATTTAACTTTATATTTATCTTAATATTATATAGTATAAAATATTTATTTAATTACTATAATTATGATTATATTTTATACCAAATTGAAAATTTACGTGTTTTTGGATTTAGGTTCTTTATTGCGTTATTGACGTGGAATATTATTATTTTTAAAATAATTTTATTTGTTTATATTTTAATTTTATTTAATATATTTATTTAACATATCTTTTAATTTTGACGCTCGTCGTGCATCGCACGGGTAAACGTACTAGTTTTACGAAACATATCAAAATTCAGATAATAAATCTTTATTTCTATTGTATTGTATCTCCTTTTATCAGTCAGTAGTACACACCATGTTACGAAGTTACAATACAATAATATTAAAACCTATGTAGTGTGAATTGATAAATCAAATAGAAAGGTCCTATTTAGCTAGTAGGTTAAAAGTGTGAATTAAGTGTGCCTAACTTATGCGCAACTAAATCTTGATAGGCTTTTGACTTAATTGGAACCGCCGGTAACCAAAAATTAAAGTTTAATTTTCAACTAATTACAGATCTCGACAATCGTCATATAAGCATTAGCACAACAATTATCATAAACTTTTTCACTTTCCATCAAAATGTTACAGTTGTCTCTTTAAAGTATTTTTAATTATCGTATATACCTTCTTGATGGAAGTATATATAGTATTTTATTTTAATGAAAAGTGAGGAGATTGCAAATTGGGTTCCACAGAAATTTAGACAAGTGGTGTTATAAAATTAATGACATTTAAACGTATGGGTATGGTCAATGAAGTACACATAAAACTGCACCACTAATGCATAATTGAGATTAATTAAGAGTTGAAAGTGAGATGAGATGGGCAGTCATGTTACACGTTAGGTGACTTAACAACTACCTTTACTTCACTTGTAAACACTTCTTTCCCTTTCCTCTTTCCTTTTTAAAAATTTTTATTTTTGATTACAATCTCTCTTGGTATTTTGATTTCATGAGTACACGCGTGGAGCTGTGAGATAATGAAAAACGAGATTGGGAAGGCGGTAAAGATACAGTTCATAGGGAAATATGACATAAAACAGATGCTGTTTTTGAGCACCACACTCATTTCCCTTCTCACCCAAGTCAAAATAATTACATCACAATTATTTAATCTGCTGATACACAAAATTGAACAACAATGTGGTAGTAAAAAAGGTGGCTGCAAGAAAATGCAAATCCGCTTGTGCTTAATTAAACAATAGGCAATAGTAGTAATGTTTTGGTGATGAACAAGTCTTGAATCTTGAGCAGAAAGACAAAAATGAATGAATCTATACATTTCATCTCTCTCAATAAGCCCCTAAAAGAAAAAGAAAAAAAATGTAAGTGATGATGATGATCATGATCGGCCGAGCAGCGGCTCGTGTGTGGCGGCAATCCACCAGGGCTTCAACTGATCATTGCAGTCTTCCTCGAGCGGAGCAGGCAAGTTGAGATCAAGAAAGCCGCGGACTTGTGGGATTCGTCTCTCCCTCTCGTCTGTGGTGTGATGATCAGTGATCAAATGTGATCTCTTGTGACCACCCAAAGCTTGGCCTGATGGGAAGATCTTGAAGCAAATGGGGCATTCATGGTGTTTGGCTTTCTTGCATTCTTGAAGATTTAGAGGTGGGTTTGGTGAGGGAGGAGTTGTTGGAGCACAGCAGCCTTTGAATTTCTTGTGGCTTGCTCTGTGGCCACCCAAGGCTTGGTAAGAGGGGAAGGCCTTGTTGCAAATCATGCACCTAAACTTGCAGTTTTTGTTATCATCTGATGGTGGGATCTTGGGAGAGTTAACCTCAGACTGATCATTAATCTTGGACCTCTTCCTGGGATCTCTGCTCTTGCTGTTGCTGTTGGACTCATCAAAACTGGTGTTGTTGGAATTATCCATGGACAGCAGAATCAAGCTCAAGGCCACCTCCTCCTGCTCGCTCAGCCGAGGGCACAAATTCATGTACCTTTTAGATCGCTTCTTGGTGCACAATGCAGCTTCCTCGCTCGACCTCTCTTCCTTCTTCTCAATGTTGATCAAATGAGACCTCATGTGGCCGCCCAGAGATCTGCCGCAGGGGAACATTTTGCTGCAGAATTTGCACTTGTGTTTTGATTTTTCATCCATACTTCCAACACAGAATCAAACTCTGATGAACAAGGAAAGTATGTAGTAATAAAGAAAGTGAGCTACTCAGCAACTAAGCAACCTCTCTCTCTTTGTTGCTCTTACTAGAAGTAGAAGTAGCTATAGGGTAGTTGAAAGTTGAAGAAAATATCAAATATGAAATCAAGGGTCGGTTACCTTTGTTGCTAATGATGGCGATCAACAAGCCACTAACTACAATTAAACAACACAGCTTTTAAATCAAATTAAATAATCCTTCTCAACATTATATCATTGCTTTTATCTCTCTTATACTACTATATATTAGCAAGGAGAAATTAATTCATGCATGTAAACTGAGATAAAAGATCACTTGAATTATTTAAATTGTGTAAAATATATTATGATTTTACAAACACTTATCCTATAATATAGTAATTAATTAGAGCAAGAGATGAATTTAGGAATTTGACAGGATAAAAAGAAATGGAAAACAAAGGAAAAGAAAAGATAGGAGCACATGTACTCCAACTACGAATCACACGCCACCATAATCCAAGGGCAGTTAATTTTCTAGTGGAGTTAGTCCGACGGCTAGAGAGAGAGAGAGAGAGAATAAATTCTTGAAATTAATTATGTTATAATAAATTGATAAATAATAATAGAAAAAAAAGTATTCTTTTCTTTGTCTTGATAATAAGGAAAAGGGCAGAGTGGCAAAATGAGAGATGGGAAATTCCAGTGTTTGTCTTTGGAAGTTATTCTGTTGGACTTTTTCTATATGTGCTTTGTTGTAGTTTTGCACAATGTAGGGTGGGCTCCATTTTTAGTTGTCAACAAAGCTTGCCACTTCACTCATCTAATTTTATTTGTGAAATCATTTTACTTTGGATTTAAAGAATAACTCTAATATCATATGCATATATACATATATCAGGATTAAGTATAGTTTATTATCTAAAGTTTTTCTTAATGACTTCAACTTTTGTTTATTTTTTAAAATATTTAGCTTTGCAAAAAAAAAAAGTTATAACCTATATGCGACTGAGAATTCGACATCGAAAGTTGAATCAGCTCGTGGGATTCTCGTGAAATATATAATATCAACATTTTTGGTCAATTAAATAGGTGGAATAATACAACACTCCACGCGAGATTGTTGGTTGCATGCCAAAATAAAAAATTTATGCAAAGTTTGAGATTAATTAAAAAAAAAAGGATCATTTTTCATAAAGACACTAAAGTTTGGACCATGCGTTATACTTAACTCTGTGTTACACATTTCTTTCCATCGTATGTGTGTATGTGTGTGTTGATTTATGCAACTTCACCCACTTTGGTTTATTTTGGTGATCAAGAGTAATGCTTGCAACTGTTTTATGTAATAATGAAAAATTGAGCCACATAGAGAGTGAGTGTTCATATCTAATTAAATTGCCCATTTTATGTAATTTTCAACTTGATTGATCGTTGGACAACTTGGACTAGTACGATTTAAGCTTGTTCCGATTTAAGCGAATATGAGTTAGTTTCAATACTTTGATATTACAAAGCCCATCCAGATTCGTGATTTTTGAGCAATTAATTGACCTTTTGATAAAATATTTTGATGATTTTTTATATTATATGTTTTTCTGAAGAAATTAATAATACAAGTTCCCATTTTCATTCTTATTGGAACAATGAAATGAAACAAAAATAAATACATATTCTAAAATAAATTAAAGAATATAATATAGAAGTCAATACTTCACAAAGCCGGACTATCGAGAGATGCAATTTAAAATGACAAGATGAACCCTTCGTGTCATTAAATCTCCTTTTTTCCAAAAATAAATATTTATGCATATATAAATGGGTCAAACAGCTCGAACTTCTAAAAAAGCATGCGACAAGGTGATGTCATATCGATATCGAAATTTTTACTTGGTGGGATCAGTTTCAAGTTTAGAAACAATTATAAAAGTAAATAAAAATATTAGTTGGAATTTTGGCAGTGATGTGATTAGCATTAGCTGAATGAATTGCTCCGCCGTTGCTGCATTAGTGCCGGCCCTTTACGGCCGGCTATAAACTAACTGCTACTATTATCTCATTGCAAAAATCGCTTAATTAAAATGTAGGAGTATTTGATTAACTATATTTTTCTCCTTTATGATATCCTCATCTTTACCCAACATTTTATTCCAAGATTTAGCTGTACTTTGTCTAGATGCTGCCAATCTTTTGCTCCTGTTTTGTATATTGAATTAAGATGGAATTATTGAGTGTGATTACTAGGAAACATCCCTAAATAATTTATTATTTCCCAAACATTTTTGGTTGATTTCTTTTGAGCAAGAACAAGAAGCACGTGCATGCACATTGTGTGTGGTGAGTGTTCATGCATTATATCTAATTTTCCAACAATTGATTTCTTGTGATTGGTTTATGGAATCTTGGTTTTTAAAGCAATTAATTAAACATCTAATTTTCAGAATAGGTGCTTTAGTTTGATTTTTGTTTTTCTTTATATTTTCTGATAAAGTATGTATACTTTTGAAATGAAGTACAAATATGTGTGTGTGTGGTGTTCAAGAAGGAAGTAGATGAGTAGTCCATTTTAGGATTTATATATGAAATGGCCCAATATTTTCTAACCAAAATGTGTAAACACGTTTATATAGAGAGATAGGTTATATAATGACACACTTTCGAGATGATTTTAACAAATGTGACATTTATTTGTTAATTTCGGGTTCAAACGAATTAAATATATCTAGACATCATTTTAGAGGAGTGTGAGCTACAAACTGTAGTAGCATATAGTGTGACAACAATTAGTGTTTTTTTGTTTTTTTAAAGAGTGGATCACGAAATTCAGTTTCACCTTTCACCCAACTTTGAGGACCACAACATTAGGTAATCTACATCACAATCAAAATGTCTTGTGATAAAGTGAGGAAAAGGGAAACAATACCACATAGGGGCAAATCTGTCTTTTCAAGCAATGACTAATAGCACCATCTCAATATTATTGACCTATAAACAGACATTTATTGGCATCTACCTTCAAGTTTGGACCTAACATTTCACTATAACGCATCCAAAAAATTCAAGTTGATCCTATGTGATTTTCCTAAATTGCCCCTCAAATAATTGTGCAGTAAGCACTAAAGAGAGACTATATATTGATAGAGCAATGTTTGTGGAACCGGATCGAAGCAACTATTTAAGCTATAAACGGTTCTTGATCATGTGAGATTAATTTCTTGTTTTTCATTTAAATTTGTTACTATAATTTTGTTCGGGAAATTGAAGGTGTGCGCAGGGGCGGATCCAGGATTCAATGTTAGGGGGGCTGAATCTATTGGACTATGATGCTTGAAAATATTTACAGGGGGGTTCGGGGGCTCCCGCCCCCGAAGCAAATTTTTTTGAGCATTCCGTACACTTCATTTTCATACATTTTTTCAACAATCACTTAATATAATAAGATAATTGTTCGTAATTCAATTAATTCAACATCAAGTAGATTGAAAGCATATAAAAACGTACTTTTATTCATTTTTTTTTTAAAAAAATTGTTTCATCTTCTAAATAAATAAACTAATTTTCATTGTTAGTAATTAGTAATTTTACTTTTACCTTTAGAATTGACTCAAATTTAACATTAAAAATTAACTAAGAAAGAAAAAATGATAAAAATAATATAAATGTAACAACTCAATGTGTTGAGCAATTAATATGGATAGTTGGATACTATAAATAATGTATTACTATATTTTTTCTTGTATTTTTTTATTTATATACACATATATATAGATATAAAACAAAATAATAAATATATATATATCTATAATTTAAAAAAAAAAAAAAAAAAAAACTAAAACTAAAAAATTGGGAGGGGGCTGAAGCCCCCCCTAGCCCCCCTGGATCCGCCACTGGGTGTGCGTATATATGCATAAATATATCAAAAAAATACTCCCTCCGTCCCTAAAATAACTTCCTCTTTTTCCATTTTGGGACGTCCCCCAAATAACTTCATCTTTCTTTCTTTCCATTTTTGGAAACCTACCCCACCACTAATAATACTTTATTTATTCTTACTTTTCACTTTTCACCACTCTCAATACTAATTATAACACTTTTCACACCTTCCAATAATAATTATATCACTTTTTTTTCCACTATCAATACACTTTACAACTTTTTATTAAAACCCGTGCCGTCCCCAAAGAGGAAGCCATTTCAGGGACGGAGGGAGTATTATTCTAGAAACTTATATAAGGGCACACGTGATGATATGTATATACCATGTGAGTACATCAATGAAGTTAATTATAATCAATGGTGATTGTTGCATCTCAACATTTGTACATAAAGTAAAAATTGCCTTATGAGTAAATAATAGTTGAGATTTTCATACACGATAAACTATTTGACTTGAGCTTCTTTATTGTGAGTAAAAATTAATAAATTAAACAAATACAAGGTACGTAGTAGGACATAACCTAGGTAAATAACTCATTAGATGAAGGGGGAATCTAAAGGACCTAGACAACGAGGACTACCTATAGCTTCATTAAAACCTTATGAATAAAACCCCTCGCAATAAACCATTTGACTTAACCTTATTTTCATGCTTAGCTGCAAAAATGTAATTAAACAAGAGACATATAGTATATGATTTACTAAGATGCTTGCTTTTCTTGTTAGCTTCGTTGATCAAACTCTTCCCTATTTTAAATAAGCAACTTGCACACTATCCACACAAAAGTGGAAAAATTATCCGCATTTAGGTGGGATTGAACCCAAAACTATAAGCAACTCGCACACTATCCATACAAAAATTGGAAAATTACCTGCATTTAGGTGAGATTGAACTCAAAACTTCTCACAAGTGAGAATATTTGGGTGTCTCAACTTTGCCATTTGAGCTAGGTATCATTAACGTTTCGAGATATCTATCAGTAAACCCTCTTTTCTCTCTTGATTTTTTTTAAATTTCTGAATAAGTTGTGTGTATTTTCTATCGTGAACTAACGTAAATGTGTAAAAGCCCAATTAATTACCTTTATCATTTTATGTACTTTTTAATTGGCCCGCAACTTTTAATTGCATAAAAATTCCAAGCATGCTATCTTTTGCGGCAAAGAAAAAGGCGTTACATTAATTAATGAACTAAACTGTGACAATCACAAACAAGCTTCAAACACTGCTCTTTTCATACTAGCACAGTAGTACATACCGCTATTTTTTTTTAAATATTACTAAAACAAAATATAAAATGATTGTACTCGCACACACCAATCCTTTCTAAGTGACTCAAATCCCGACATACTATAATTAAAGGAGAAACGTTTTGCCAATTGAACAACCATCTACATATCCCACACTATTAATTATAAAGAAGTAGTGGTTTAATTATGTGGATACATTGTCTTATTTGCTGCTTCACCAATATAGACCGCGTCTTGTAGTATGATGATGACATTGAATATGTATACAAAATAAAACAAATGTGTTTATAAAGACACATCAACTTGTTCATTTTTAATTTTGTTGAGTATGTGTTGGTTAGAATAATATTTTTATGATAATAGTAAATTATATAAAATTAATGATGCTGATATGATGCAATGTATCACTATATACGTAAAGGGATATATAGTGGGATATTTTTTTTTCCTCTTATGTTCATGAAGTACAAATCTATGTTGATGCATGAACTAACACACACACACACAATCTCACAGACTAAATAAAAACTCAATAAACATATATGTGCACATAACACACACACATTCATTGTGATAGCAAATTAAAGTTAATGGGTTCCTTTATTGGTGGTAATGGTGCATGTGTTAGAGAGCAACTACTCAGCATTATATGCTAAGGAACACTCAAAAGGGTCAAATGTTAAAATAAAATATACTACTAAAATTTCCATTAAGAAAAAAAAACAAGCAATTAATTAGTTTGCAAAACTATTTGGTGGTGGGACCCATATTTCTTGCTTGGCTTCTGTTTAGTGTATCATGGCTTTTGGAGAGCACCCTCAGCACTATCATTTCTGACTTTTGTTTGTTATAATCATAATTTGCTCACTATTTTCACTAAACTAACTCTAATATTGCTTGCGTGCATATATATGTGTCGTCTCATTGGTGCAAGTTTTAATTCTGATTTTAAACACTTTCCTAAAAAGAAATTGAATTCGTGTCTCATTTGAATATTTCATTTATTAAAATAGCATCATAATTTAAAAGTTTCCAATATCGTTTTGAAATGGCTTGTTTGAGCCCAACTCATGCATTTTAGACTTATAATTTATAGGGAATTCCATAATTTTATGGAAGACAGTTGATGGATCAAGAAAGATTAAATGTGTCATAATTTGGATCCAAATACTATAAATTCAAAACAATGTCACAAAAACTTGGGTACAATCGGGTTGATCCGCACCCAAAATAGTGTTATTTATAAGGTTCAAATCAAGATACATGTTTAAACCAGGGTATGGGCCAAAATCTAAGTGAGGTGCAACCCCCGATTGTATCTAAGACCACCTCAAACAAAATTATAAATATAATACTGTCACAGACTCACATATGAGACTGAATTCGAATATTTGTCCTATTTGACAGATCTACCCCATCACACAAATTTTTGTGAAGAATTTATTCTCATTTTGAAACACAAAACTAGGTTGAATTCATGGAGTAGTGGTGATCCACAATTTAACGAAGTTGAAATTAAAGGAAGGTAATTATTTTCATAGTTTTCTCTTTAAAATATCTTAAGAGATTTATCGTTAGTTGTTGACTAAGTATGCAGAGAAAGCATCTTTGCAATGGTGAGCATGATCATGAAAAGTTGCATTATTAATTGGCAACTATTTTTTTAATATAAGATATATATTATATTACAAAACTGTAAATATATTAAAATAAATTAATCAAATTAGTACAAACTAAATTATAATCAACTCAAAAACCAAGCAAATGTCGTCGAACTTGAAATAATGATTTATTGTAAATTGTAAGAGAGATATTTTAATGACTCGGTTTTAACCACGTGAGCTAGCACTACAAGAAAATCGCTAATAAATGATAGGCGAAAATTGTCATCTATTAAAAAATCGTCTGTCATAAATGAAGCTGTAGTCTATTTAGGGGCGTTAATAGACGACGGACGGTTGTCTGTCATCTATTTGAGAATAGACGATGGTTGGCCGTCTGTCTACTATGATCAAGTTAACAGAAAATTTTGTGTATATAGATAATACTAATACTCCCTCCGTCCACCAATCAACTACCCATTTGATGGTCGGCACGAAAACTAAGAAAGTTGAAAAAGGTGGTGTAAAAGTGGTGTAAAAGACTAAAAGGGTAGTGTTAATATATTTTGATTACTTTTACTAATCTTTCATTAGCTATTTGACATTGTTTTAATGCCTTGACTTATTAAAGTGTTTTTTTTTTTATAAGCTATTTCTTTCTTTCTTTTTTTACTCTTTAATTAAATAAACTGAAAACTGGAAAATAAATAAACTGAAAATTCAGAAAATAAATAAACTGGAAATAAATAAATAAATAAACTGAAAATTCGAAAATAAATAAATAAATAAATTAAAAATTGGAAAATAATTTTTTTAGAAAATAAATAAACTTACAGTTCGAAAATAAATAAATAAACTGAAAATTCAAAAAATAAATAAACTGGAAATAAATAAATAAAATAAACTGAAAATTCAAAAACAAATAAATAAATAAACTGAAAATTCAGAAAATAAATAAACTGGAATTAAATAAATAAATAAACTGAAAATTCGAAAATAAATAAATAAATTAAAATCTGGAAAATTATTTTTTTTAGAAAATAAATAAACTGAAAATTCGAAAATAAATAAATTAATTAATTAATTAATTAAAATCTGGAAAATTATTTTTTTTAGAAAATAAATAAACTTAAAGTTCGAAAATAAATAAAAAAACTGAACATTTAGAAAATAAATAAACTTGAAATAAATAAATAAACTGAAAATTCGAAAATAAATAAATAAATAAACTGAAAATTCAGAAAATAAATAAAATGGAATTAAATAAATAAATAAACTGAAAATTCAGAAAATAAATAAATAAACTGAAAATTCAGAAAATAAATAAACTGAAAATAAATAAATAAACTTAAAATTCGAAAATAAATAAACTGGAAATAAATAAATTAATAAACTGAAAATTCGAAAATAAATAAAAAATAAATAAACTGGAAATAAATAAATGAATAAACAAACTGGAATTAAAATTTTCAGAAAATAAATAAACTGAAAATTGAAAAAGAAATAAACTGGAAATAAATAAATAAATAAATGAATAAACTGAAAATTCAGAAAACAAATAAGCTGAAAATTCGAAAATAAATAAACTGAAAATTCAGAAAATAAATAAATTGGAATTAAAATTTTCAGAAAATAAATAAATAAACTAAAAACTGGAAAATATTTTTTTATAAAATAAATATACTGAAAATTCCGAAAATAAAAAAATTGGAAATAAAATTTTCAGAAAATAAATAAACTGGAAATTTAAAATATCCTACTCCATTTAATTAACATCAAAAATTGGATTAAGTAGACAAGTAATGGTAGAGTGTGGTGGGTCCAATTGTTAAGTGTAATAATTTAAAAAGTAAGGGAGGGTATATATGTCCAAAAAGCAGAGTAGGTAGTTAATTGGTGGACAAAATTTTAGAGGCAAATGGGTAGTTGATTGGTGGACGGAGGGAGTATAATTTATCTAGTTATTGTTATTATCATTGTAGAAGTGTGTATTCTTCCAAATTTGATATCTTACAAGCTATAATAACCTTACTTATTTTAGATTATAAAGATAAATATTCTTTTATATCTATAACATTCAAATCTATTTTAAGTCCACTATCTTCGGGGGATTGTAAAAATATGCTAATATTTTTTGGATTTGTAAAAATATGTCAATTATTTCAATTTTTGGTGTACTTGGGCCATTTTGGCCCAATTCGGCATTTATAGGCCATATTTTTTGGTCAAAATTTGGTCCAAAATAGTCTGATTAGCCTATTTTTGCAAGTCCGCAAAATATTGGCTTATTTTTACTAACAGCCTAAAATAATTGCCTTAAATAATTTTAAACTAATATTTATATTTGTTACTTAAGTTCATAAATCGTTTATATATACCATAATTTATTTTTTCATTTTAGTTCGATATATAACGTAGACCTATGTCATGTTAACACTTATTTTATTGAATAATATTCATTATTTATACACATATTATGAAAAAGAGGTGGACTTTTTTATTTATAAATTATAACATCAAATAATTCTCGTCGAATTTCGACAGGTTACACACTAGTATCTAATTACTTTATTATCAAACACATTTAATACACTAATTTCTTAAATTTTGTAACAAATAGAAGTTGATAAATTTAACTAGGACAAAGAGAGTATTTTATTAATCATTACATATCACCCAAACTAAATGCGTTAGTTGTCCGGAAAATATAATGAAAAAAGAAAAGGAAAAGGGAAAATATGCAATATGACTCATCTACCCCTTATATATTATATATACAACAATTTATTTGATGCATTTATATAATGTTACAAATTCAGGTCCTGCGAATACCACACCATACAAAAAAGCCATTTACATTTGGAAGCAACCATAGAAATTTCAAGCCCTTATTACAAGGAAACTATACAGAAATTCTACGCCACTTTTAACGTTATCATCCTCCTCTCAACTCCAATTTCGTTGTCTTCACCAACTTCAACAACTGCAAATAAACCCAATCAAATAACTATATATCTTGAAACATAGGTAAAAAGGAAGCCCATTATGACATAAATAACGGTACAGCAAAAAATCCAGGTAACTGGAAGAGTATAGAAGCCTAACAATATTTGCAGCTTTACTAGCAAGCATCTCATAGATCGACACCCTCATCAAGGCCTTTGGAGTTTATCATCACATTCGAATCTATCAGTTTGTCGAACTTCCTTTTCCTCCTGCCTTCAAAATCTTCAAAACCTTCCATCTGCACGCGGTAAAGAATGTTTATAAGGATTTTAGAACAGGTGATATCGATATCGATATCAATATCATTACTATCATCATCACACCTGTTGAAAATCATCCATAGAAATGGGGTTGCCATGGAGGGATATATTCTGCAGGCTTTTGCAATCTTTCAGCAAGTTTGGCGGTATCTGCATGCGACAGACACTATTTTCATCAGTTCGGTTCTGACTGAAAAAAACCAAAGTGGATGAGACCAAACAACATTCAAACCACAATGCAATAATACCGTTATTATGGCAGAAACAAAATGCAATTATATGAGACAAATGCATAAATTTTATTTCAAAACTAGTCATCATACATTAAAGGGATGTCAACAACACCCAGACTCTTCTTCACAATCGAACTGTGGAAGATAGGCTCTGTGAGCTATGCAGGTGAGAGTCAGACAAACAGGTGAGGGATGGAAAGTGTCGCAAGAATCTTCGTAACAGAAAGCATGACAAATCAAGCAAAAAGAAAGCATTCCACTCGAGACTAGATGCATTGATGCTTCTCTTTTTATCTACTGAAGAATATCCTTAAAGGAAATGGCAAGATCCACCAAGTTACAATCATAATTAAATAAGTACATTATCAAAAAAATATAATAAGAACTACAGAGCAATTAATACAAATTAAAAGCAGAAGAAGATATAATCAATCCAATCAGGAAACATATCCAACTAAATCAATCAGTTTAAGTTTCATTTTCTTAGCTAGACTTCATAAACTCAAAACTGAACACCATATTTTTCAACAGTAACCAGTACAGTTCATCTCCATTTCATTAGGACTTTCTGAGCCATCACTATTATTCCTAAAAAGTGCGATAGAGTACCTATTTCAACTTCTTAAAAACATATGATACCAGCAAAGGGGAAACCCAACACCTGAAGGTCAAAGAAATATTTACAACATGAACAAATACTTTACAATAGACTTGATAGAAAAGACTAAGAGTTGCAAAAGGAGCTGGTATGATCCAGGAAAGCGAAAAATTAAGATTTCCTAGTACAATTTCCCAGTCTTCAATTGTTATTCGCTTCCAGAAATTTGATCTCTAATGAATTCTCTCCCTACAACTCATACTTTCATGGAATCGACACTTTTCTAGAGCATTATAACAATAGAATTCATATGAATCATAAACTTTAATTAGGACTTCACTTCATCTTTGATTATGTATAAGCTACCAGCTGTCAAGGCATCGCCATGTGGATTTATAGAAGATGCCAATGCAAAATCACAAGTTAACTGCAAATAGCATTCTAACACGCAATACAATATGTCCACAAACGGCATGCAAACAACCAATTAAGTTAAACATTAACAGATCAACTTCATAGAATAGCCACAACATTATATGAATATGAAGTCCATATCAGAGTTAAACCTGCTTCACTTTGTTGTTATCCAAACAGAGTGACTTTAGATGAACAAGACTGCACACTGAAGATGGAAGCTCTTCAATAGAATTTTCTGCAACCAATATTACAATAGTGTCAAAAAAGAGAAGGCCAAAAACAAGGGATGATTCGATCACCAAAAAGTACCAAGTACAGAAAATATATTTGCATATTCTGCCACTTTCAATATGACAAAGATCAATGTGAGAGTTAGAACCTATACTGGTTGATTGTAAGTCAAAGCTTGTCTATTTTTTGGAATGGGATGAGTCTGATAATGTATGATTTGATTGATCGTAGCAATACTTTATACTATTAATTATTATGTTACTTCAAATAGTAATTGAATGGTTAGAAACATATTTTTATCTTATATTTATGTTAGTTTTTATTGGGATTTCATTGCCCTAAAGATCTTTAAAAAAGTTCTCTCACCATTTCAATGTTGAGAAAAGAGTGGTATTGTAAGATATAAACTTTTTTTTGAAAGGACTGTAAGATATAAACTTGGTATATCTGGAAGAACTGCTTGAGTTATCTTGTCCAACCCATGGGATGGGGTAGGACGAATTGTGGAATCAAAATAATGGTTTAATGGTTGAACTTTTATTACAGGCCATTCATCATAAAAAATTTAAAAGTAACCGTGTCCACACGACTTACCTATACTTGCTGCATCAATTCTGTAAAATAAATTTCACTAGGAAAGCTAGTTTATATTCAGTGAGCAAAATAATACCAACAAAATACAAAGAAAGAGTACAACTGGGTAATTATGCAATTAAGAGTGATAGATAAAAAGGAAATAACATTACAAGACTGAGACGAAGAGCTAGATAGAGATGAAGTACCATTAGCTTGAATTTCCTCCAGGGAGAAGCAACTACCAATGGATTCAGGAAGAAACTTTATCTTATTGTTTGACACATTTAACAGCATCAACTGCAAAGTCAAAAAGTTTGCAAAAATTGCTTAAATTAATTTATCAAATACACAACATATGATGGACACATGAAAATAACTTATGTGCATTCCTTATGCCTCTACGAAAACATTAAGATACTCACATTCCGCAAGCTCCCAATAGTTTCAGGCAAGTTAAGTAACAAATTTCCAGATATTGATAGCTTCTCCAGTTTCACCAATTGACCAACTGAACATTAAATCATAATGTCATAAAAAAAAGTCAAGCGAAATCTAATGTACAAAATCCTTTTCAGTTGGACAATGAGGGAAGACCCAGTTAATGGACTTTATTAAACTCCAGTTCTCTCATCTCTAGATGAAGAGGCTTACATTCATCAGGCAATGTGGTGATCCGATTTCCATCCAGTGCCATAACTTTTAGAGACTGAAGCTTTCCCAAGTTCATTGGTAGACGTTCAATAACATTGTCAGTTAAAATCTGCAACAAAAGATTGCTCAATCAGACCCATGTAACCAAAATTAAGACATTCATATAATCATCAAACTAAATTATTGGAGTAACTTCCAAACCCTCTTTATGTAAACCATCAACCATGTGCACCATATGAAGCTCTTTGAAGTAACAGCAACCACATTCTAAAAATAAAAAAATGAACTTCAAAGAGAAAAATTCTCACCAGCCGCTGCAAGTTTATCAATTTGTTTATCTCCATTGGTACATCAACTGCCACAGCACATGAAAGGATATTAGTGAATAGAATCAACATTAATGAGTGAATTACTTCCTAGTCCATATTGAGTGGCTGCATTGGCAATTCTTAATGGCAAGTGTGATGGACCTAGTGACTGTAAAGTGTACATACAAGTTCTAGCTAAATTTCAGATGATTTTTTGATCCATTTGGTGCCAAATGAGACACATCAATCAAAGCTCAAGTAATAGAAAAACATATCTAAAATAAACACGATCAAAAGCTCCAAAATTTGAGAACAATCACCTAATTTGTTGTGCGTCAAATCAAGCGTGCGGACTGATCTTTCCAAATCGAGAACTTCATCTGGAAATGTCTATTATAAACAATCCGAAAAAAAACAATCTAATCAGCATAAACAGAAATATCCATACATTTGTCGCATATCAATAAAGGCTTCAAGCAGCACAAACAAAACTCTCTAAATTCAAGTGAACATTATTCCGAATCCCTGCCACGTATATCCGAAAAACATAACGACGCCAGACCAATTTATTGTCGCAAAAGCAACACACACAAACGCTATTTACTGCTCGCAATCCAGCTACATAAAAAAAAACATTTTTCTAACAAACAGCAACAGAAATTCCACCTACACACTTCAGTCTAAGCAAACCGCAATTTTTCTAACAACAACAATTCCAACAACAAAATTCATTTTTAGACCAATAACTCTACTTCCTAACGAAATTATTCAACATAATCGATCAGTAGCTGAAAGAGAGATGACTATGCCTTCAATTTGGAGTCGCGCAAGGCAACAATTCCGGTGGAGCGCCAGCGAGCGGTGCGGCTGGCTTTAGAATCGGCGCTCTTGCTAGTGCAGCACCCCATTCAAAACTGAGCTGAATTTTTCTCCCCCTTCACCGATCAAAACACAAACAGATTGCCAGAGAACTGGTATTGTTTTTTTCTTGGAGATGTATGTGTGTGAGATGATCGATGATGAGAGGAGAGGGAAAATGGGGTAGACTTTGAACAAGAAACCGCGTACGATTCTGGCCTTCTTTTTGTCGTAATGCTCCAATTCCCAATTTATATTGCTTTTTTTGTCCCATCTTTTAAAATTTTAAATTTTTTACTATGAACTATTTTTAAATAAACTTCAATTTTTATTCTCTTTATTTTTTTGTCTTCTATTATGATCGTATAACGCTTGGCTAAATTTTGCATTTATAATTTTAAGTATATGACTCTCATGTTAGTAAATATAGTAATTATAATTAAAAAAAAAAGGTTCTTGAGTGTATTAAGAATGGAGAAAAGATTGTTAAGTGTATTTATAGATGCGAAAATGTGTTGTAGTAATTAGTATTAGAAGGTGTGAAAAAGTAAAAAATAAAAATAAATGTATATTATAAATGGTGGGTATAGTTCGAAAATAAGTAATAGTAAATTTTTTTATGAACGTCTCAAAAATAAAAAATAGAAAGTTCTGGATACGGAGAAAGTATATGATTTTGAAAGTGTTTGGTTAATTGTATGCGTAAAGCAACAAATAAAAGATTTGAGATCATTCAACAAATTATATACTAATGTCTAAGAAGTTTTCTATGAAAAAGTATACTATGATTATTTAGAAGAAAGTAGGAAGATCTCAACTAATTTTTAGAATAAGCCTTGATTAAGAATTAGTTGAAAATTTTATAATAAAAAAAGAATTAGTTGAAAATTGAATTTAAAGAAAAAAGAATTAGTTGAAATTATATACTCTCTCCATCCCACTAAAAATAACATGTATTTCATTTTAGGTTGTCCCACTATAAGTTGCTTATTTCCACAAATAGAAAAAATTAACCCTTAAAAAAGTGTGAGCCCTACCAATTTTAACACATTTACATCTTCTCCTTAATTTTTGTGCCGAAAAGTTTTGAGTCATTTATAATAGAACAGAGGGAGTATTTAATACAAATTAGTTGAAATTATTTGTGAAAAAGTTATTAGTATGATATTTTAGAAGAAAGTAGGAAGATCTCAACTAATTTTTAGAATAAGCCTTGATTAAGAATTAGTTGTATTTTGGGATATTGACCTATTATAATTTCTTTTAATTCCCTTTTTTTTTATTTGGGGGAGTTGGGGAGGGGGAGCAGTGAGGTTTGAACCCGAGACCTCATTGTTCACACACAGTGAGATTGCACCGCTTGGTATCCACTTGGGGACAATTTCTTTTAATTCTCAAGTCTCTTTATATGTTACTTATTCTATAACCGTAATGTTGTTGTTATATCTGATGACGTCACTGCAGAAAATTAACTTGCACTGTGATTCAGGTTTCATCTTTAAACAAAGTAAATTACGTGAAGAGAATGAATTGATAGCTCTTATTAAGCACAAGTACAATACATCGACTGAATCACAGTGCAACAAATTACATTTAGTCTAAGCATCCACTACCACAACCACAAGCATCAACATTTATTCATCGAAAATGTTCATTTACACTCTTGTGCAAAATTAAAAAGAAAAAAAAATGATATATTTGAAAAAAATTCTAAATAAATGTACAAAGTTTAAAATATATGAAAGTTCATATATTTTGACGCCATTACCCATATTCATTAATGTTAATATAAACTTTAAACTATTTTAGTTATAATGGAATTTAGCATAGAGTAGCATATTGTAAGAACATCTCGATTGGGCTCGTTGTCTGGCTAAACTATTTTAGTTATAATGGAATTTAGCAGAGAGTAGCATATTGTAAGAACATCTCGATTGGGCTCGTTGTCTGGCTCGAGCTACCCTTGACGATGAGCTGATTGATGCAGACGGGGCAGCACATGGTGGGGTGTGATGAGATGAGCCACGCTCGTCCGTCTGAAAAGTAAGGCGCATGCAATGCACGTATCAAATATAAAAAATAAAAAATTTAAAATAAAAAATGGTAACTTGCAAAATTAAGTAGTAATTTTTTATTTTTTTTAAAAAAACCCCTTATTTTCATGTTTTAAATTTATGTAATTTTAAATTCATACTATCATTTAAATTTAAGTAATTGTCTTATTTACATTTGTGTCGTTTAAATGAAGTTAATTAAAAAACAAAAAAATTAAAACTAATTTATGTAAGTCAACATGATGAGTCAACTCAATACAACATGATACTAATAAGTGAACCTGAAGCAAGTGACTCAATCAATGCTGACGCTCTAATCATCAAGTGGTTATGGAATTCACTATCACTTAATCGAAGTATTTTTATCAGTTAACAAGCTATACGAGGAATGTTAACCACAATAATTCATAAAGTAAGAACCCAGTAGCAAAAAAAAAAAAAAAAAACAAAGGTATTATTATTCTTATTCTGTTATTAATGAAGCTGGCAAATGCAACATTTTAGAAATTAAACAAAAAAAAAAAAGCAAATGAAAAACATAACATGATATCATAGCTTAACCAAAACTTGCAATAAGGTGAAAGAATGAATTAAGCGACAGCAGGCATATCCTTGAGCCATGGATCGAGCGGCTTCCCAATGGAATACACAATGAATCCAATCTCCCTGAGCTTCTCCACATCCACCACATTCCTCCCATCAAACACGAACGCCGGCTTCTGCATGCTCCCGTATATCCTCCCGTAGTCCACCCCCTTGAACTCCTCCCACTCCGTCAGCACGCACAGCGCGTGCGCCCCCTCCGCCGCCTCGTACACGTCCCCCACCACGCTCACCTGCTTCCCGCCCCCCGCCCCCGCCGCCGGCTGCAGGTGCGCCGGGTGGTCCCACTCGAACTTGTTCATCGCCAGGTCCTTCTGGATCTGCTCCTCGCTCACCTGCGGGTCGTAGATGCTGAGCCGCGCCTTGTCCCCGATCAGCCCCTTGCACACGTCTATCGCCGCCGTCTCCCTCGTGTCCCCCGTGTCCTTCTTGAACGCGAACCCTAGGATCGCCACCTTCTTCCCCGCCACCGTGTTGAACATGGACGACACCACCCGGTTCACGAACCGGCTCTTCTGGTAGTCGTTCACCTTGATAACTTGCCTCCAGTAGCCACCAACCTCGCCCAACCCATTGCACTCGCAAATGTACACCAGGTTGAGTATGTCCTTCTGGAAGCACGACCCGCCGAACCCCACGCTCGCCTTCAGGAACTTGGGCCCAATCCTCGAGTCCGTCCCCACGGCGTGGGCCACCTGCGCCACGTCGGCTCCTGTGGCCTCACACAGGGCCGACATGGCGTTGACCGAGGAGATCCTCTGCGCCAGGAAGGCGTTGGCCGCCAGCTTGGACAGCTCGGCCGACCACAGGTTGGTGCAGAGGATCTTCTCCTCAGGAACCCAGTGCGCGTACACCGACTTCAAGGCGTCCACGGCCTTGCGGCCCTCGGGGGTCTCGCGGCCTCCGATGAGGACGCGGTCCGGGTTGAAGAGATCCTGGACGGCGGTGCCCTCCGCCAGGAACTCCGGGTTGGAGAGGATCTGGTAGTTGATCCCCTTGCTGTTGTGGGTGAGGATCCGCTCGATGGCCTCGGCGGTTTTGACGGGGACGGTGGACTTCTCGACGACGATCTTGTCGGATTTGGAGACGTCGGCGATCATGCGCGCGGCGCTCTCCCAGTAGGTGAGGTCGGCGGCCTTGCCGGCGCCGAGGCCGCGGGTCTTGGTGGGGGTGTTGACGGAGACGAAGACGATGTCGGCCTCGGCGACGTGGCGCTCGACGTCGGTGCTGAAGAAGAGGTTCTTGCCTCGGCATTGCTTCACGACGTCGTCGAGGCCGGGCTCGTAAATGGGCAGCTGCTTGCTGTTCCAAGCTTGGATGCGGCTGACGGAGATGTCCACCACGGCTACCTCGATGGAAGGGCACTTCACCGCGATCACCGCCATCGTCGGCCCGCCCACGTACCCCGCACCGATGCAACAGATCTTCACCATCTTTAATTTATACTGCAACTGGAACTGGAACTCCAACATATATATTCCTCACATTTTCATGGATATCTATAATTCTAACTCTATAATATACATCATTAATTAAAACACATTCGTTTTACATAAAATTCTTTCTTCAATCAAAACAATCTATTTTCTTCTTTTTTTATTAAACCACTGAAAACTCATATTTTTCCCATATGATATGTAAAAAATTTAATAATTCTAATTTGCAAAATAGAATATCTCGAGTCCAAGTAATGTTTAACCTAAAGCAAATTATCTAAATTGTTGATAGATTCAGAGAAAACTTTGATATGCAACACCCTCTCCATTTTGCTGAAATTTTCTCATATCTATCCATACTTAATTCAGAAAATAGTTGAAGTTAACTCAATCAAGAAATGCAGGAAATGTTAAAACAGAAAATTCGCAAGAACAATTAATCAATTAGTGGTGGAATATACAAGAACAAGAAACACATAAACTAAAGTGCTTCATAATCTTGCCAGAAAAGGATAAACTAAACCCATAATTATTTTTCAAAAAAAAAAAAGATTAAGGGATTTAGAGCAGAGAACTCACCTGAACTGAGAAAGGAAGAAGAGATGGGTGGGGCTATAAGTTTGTGAAAAGAAATATGTATATATAGTGATGGCATGGGGAGTAGCCCGAGATCTGAAAACAACACCCACAAACTAAGCAAAGTGACAAAAGCAAGATTTCTTGCAATTTGTGGGAATAAAAACGCATATCAAACGTTCAACACGTTTACAGGGCTGTGCCTTTCAGTAACAAATAAGGCAATTTTAAACAGCTTTTCTTACCTATGTTTTACTTAAAATGTCTTTATTACGCATTAATGGTCTTAAACACCTATTGCATATGTCAAGTTGTCAACACTCAAAAAGATTCATCGGATACTTTCTCTATAAAAAAAATGATTCATAGGATTAAACTAATGGCTAGTGACCTTATAGTCGATGGATCTTGCAAACTCTTTATGTCGTCTAATTTGGCATTTTTTTTTTTTTTAGATTATCCTATTTAATTTGACATGCATGTTTCTTTTTTTTCTTTCTTAATTTGACAATCATTTTCTATTACATTAAATATGGATCATACATTTTTACATTGCAATCTTATACTTCTAAATAACTGTGTCGAAAGAAATAGGCAAGTATATATATCTTATCATTGTATGTTAATTGTGTACTGATAATTTTATCACAGCTAAGGCAAAAAATGGGAAATGTCACAGCAAATTAATCTTAACTGATACTAAATCGGCATGAAGCAATTGAAATATTTTGGATATCTAACTTATAAAATGTGAAATGTATGCCATCTTGTATCAATAAGTCTATATACCCTTGTAATCTCATAAGCTCAAATGGGGATTGATTTTTTAGACGTCCATATCAGGATTATATATATTTATGTGGTAAATAGGAGAAACTAATAGTATGTATATAATATTAATTTTTTATCTATCTTTTTAGGGAAGTTGCATAAAATAATTACTATCCTCATTATAGTGTGTCACGCTTATAAATATAATCTTACAGTACTCATTGTTTTCATTTAAACAAATGAGAGAATTGAAGAAGTAATCATTGGGAAAGTCGTTGCATTTTCATGTGAAAATAGCGTGGCACCGAAAAATAATTAATTAAAATATAACAGTATATGTTTATGTTTATTTGCAAAGCACGATTTAGAGTATTGTTTAAAGCCCCGGAAGCTTGAGAATTCAGAAACAAAACGTGATTGGTTGGTTCGGACAGACAGTTGAGTGAGCACAAAGGCAAACAACTAACAATAATTATTACTAATTCAAAAAAAAAAAAAACTAACAATAATTATTACGACCCCCAAAAAAATGTACATTTTATATGTATGTATGTATATTCTTGTTAAAAACAACTTATCTGATGAAGGCAAAAATATATATCTATATATTCTTATACATACATATAAAATGTATGTATTATTAAATATTTTTTCTACGTGGATATATATTCTTATGAGAACTTGATTTGAAGGTAAAAAATGCTGACAGAAAATGTGTTCGTGCCTAAAATAATGGCCTCAAATCAGCAAAAAACAGCGTGATTTATACTCACTGTCACTATGTGAGTTTTATGTAATATACACGCACAAATATGAGGTCCTTTTTTTAAAAAAGAACTTCTTTTTTCTTTGATGTAATAGGCACGCACAAATTTGAGTTTTCAAACCATTTAGAAACTAACAAGATAAAATTCTGATTGAGCGACATGCCCATTGACGTAGCCAGAGGGGGGGTAGTGGGGGCACTGGGCCCCCCTGGAAATTTCAAAAAACACTAGGGGTATTTTAGTAATTTTATATTTAATATTAAATAAATACATAAATATTCTTATTTTAGTAATAATCCCAATTTTTCTCTACGTGTAGGAGATAAGCTATTGAACGATTGTAAAACTAGTGTTGTAAGGGTGTGTTTACTTTGGTTGAAAAAAAGTTTATTGAAAAATGATAGATAAGAAAAGGTGAGAAAATATTTTTCTCCTTTTTTTATCATATATTTTGCTAGAGATGAAAAGATGATAAAATGTTGAAAAATATTTTCACATCCATATCTTAGAATAATATTATCTAATATTGGAGAGAAAATGAGTGAAAAGGGGATGCCCGATAAAATATTTCACACTGGCCAGAGAAAATTTTCCATCATAATAAACATGTGAAAATGGTGGAAAATGGATGAAAATGTATTTTTTCTTTGTTTTCCATCAAAATTAGTGTATTTGGTAATAAAATGAATAAGTGATTAGATGTTTTTTGCTTATATTTATTCCATATTAGAAAATTGAAATAAATTTAGCTGGCATGGTCCGAAAATGAATATTGATTAAATTAGTTGGGACGAAGAGAGTATTTGGCCCCCCCTAGCTAAAAAGTCTGGCTACGTCACTGGACATGCCTATTATTTTATTTTATTTTTTTGTTATTGCAGGTCTACCATTTATTAGCTGGTGGCGGATATATGCACAGTGCGAGTTACTCATTCACTCACATAAGTTAATAGGATGTTTACGAAATTTGTATTAAATTATATGAATAGTTTGCGATATGCAAATGTGTGCACAAGAGAATTTGTATTATGATTTATGGAGACCCACTCAATTGTGTTACGAAATAACGGCAGAGCAATTTTGGGTATTGATAAAACCGGTTTTTGACCGACCTTTTGTCTCTCAATCTACCCAAAGTGAGCGGGAATTAAATAGATGGGAATGCGTTTTATATTTCGACTCCACAAATATTAAAACCGTGGAGTCACCATCAATTTTCATTTCTAAAAAGATTTGTTGAGAAGTTTGGGTACAATACAATGCATTAATAATGTGATATTTCTTCTCTCTTTTTTTAGTTCAAGTACTGCCTCTGGTGATATAAAATTTTCAATCATGAAAACCCCTGACGAATTATGTTTCAGTATTTTGTGCATGGAAACAATAGGGACACGTGTAATTGCTCTAGACCGTAAAATAAGTAGCGTACAAAAGTCAGTTAAATATAAAAAAGAATATACCAGTAAAAAGACAAACTTGGAACAAAAAGAAAAGCAAATGTGGATAATAACATAAGCTTAATACATAGCTTTACAATTAATAAACACTACTACAATACAATGAATTAATTACTCCATATGATAATTATTTATTGTTGAAAGGATAGATTACAAATAAGCAGTCATTGAATTAAAAGCTATATATCTTGATCAATTCATGGTCCCAATCAATTTTCAGCCCAGCCACCACGCTCTCTAAACGTGTAGTATCTTTCATGCAAGGAATTGAAAATAGAATATTGAAGTTTTAGATGTAACAAGAGAAATATAATCTAGCTCGCTCACTCACCAAATAGATAATTAATCTTCAGCTAATGAAAAAAGCCGCAATTCTACGTTTGTATATAGATATTCTTAACTATATTCATCTACCCTAATGAAACTCGTTAGAAACAATGTGATCCTAGTTAAATACACCAACGAGAATTAAAAAAAATAATAACACGATATCTACAAAGCATGTCCCAATCATATTAAAAAGAAAACAAGAACACTAGAAATAGGAAAGCAGAAGAAGCAGCGCAAAATATTTGCACACTAGACTGGTTCAGATGGGATTAGACTCACCAAACCATCCACGACTCTGGAAACTCAGCCCAAAGCACAACGGCAGCAACCTGCTCGACTCCTACGAACTCCAAGCGATCACCAGGCAGCTCAACCGTGCTATCCGTGTCTCAAACGGCCACTCAACTCCTCGTTCGTTTCACCTCAAATCCCCTTTCTACCTGCACCGCTTAGACCAGATATACAAAGAGAATTCCAAGAAATCAAAGAAGATATCTAGCTCAAATAAAAGTGGCGGGGCGAGTCAAAGTAGAACTGAAGCAAAAGGAACAAGAGGAATTGTTCTGAGGCTCTGGAACAGGGTCAAGTGCAGCTTACTGAGAGGGCATAACTCCAACAGCTAAAGGTGCAAGTTTGAGATGCATATGCTTTTCATACAACAACTAGAATCACTCTGCAAGAATATCTGTCTTTCAGATGATATACATTGTAACACAACCAATTAGCTCATGAAAGCAAAATTACCTTTCAAGTTGACAATAACTTGCTAGCTTTTCTCTCAGTCTATCCATCGGCATGAAAATCTTCCAGTAGGATCCGACTTCTGGCCATGGTCTCAACTTGAAGCTGTTTCTGGTTTAGATCTAAGAACATGTGATATAAACCATCATACCTAGGACATGTTAGAAGCAAAAGAGGAAAATGCAATATCCCATATCAGCAATCTGCTAAAAGAATTTGCTTCACATTGAAGAGGATTGTTTGTATACAATAAGGTCTGGCTAACAGCTTTCTTCTCTTTCTTGTAAATACAACACACGAAATAGAGATCACCAGTAAAAAGGAAGACGGTGAGACAAACTGATCATTTTGATACATCAACAGACATGATTATAGCTAAACGTAAGCGATAACCTAAGATAGCCTCAGAGCCATTTCTTGAAGCAGTGCCCTTTTCTGTGATGCATTGATGACATGACTAGTTTCGGCATTCTCAAGGACATCAGCAATAATTGCAGCTGCATGGCCAAGAGGTTCTTCTGCAGCTCTCTTCAACATAAACGCCTGTTAGTTAAAATACGTCCACCGATTAAAAATCAGAACCCTATGACAAGACTATAAGCTACACCTCTTGATGTTTGATAATAGGAACAAACACCGTAATGATCATTCTGAATAAATTCATAAGAGACTTCCCCCAGATAAGTTGAAAAAATGAGATAATTTGAGGTAAAAGGCAAGACTTGGTTTCTATGAAAAACTTAACAACAAACCATTATTTTTATACAGATAATTGTTTCATGAAAAATAAAGCATTTTCATCCTAAGAATAGCACGATTTTGGTGGGGAAGGGAGGAAGAGGAGGCGGAGCAAGACCTGTCCGTGATGTGTGATGGTTAAAGAACAAGGCGGTTGGAACCATGGTTCTCCATCTATTTGAACCGGCAAGCCAGAAAAAATCTGAATCTTAATTGACTGCCCCTGTGCAAGCCGGCGAGCCTGAGATAGCCCAACCTATCCAAGACACATGATAAACAATATAATAGATTAGTGGTCAGTCGTAATTAAAGTTGCAAATACTTCACCTTCTCTCATGAAAACGAATATGTGCTCCTGCAAAACACTATTTTCTAGATCAAACCTTAATGTAGCATTTTGGAATGAAACATTTATTACTGGGGGAAATAATTTAGTACTATGGTTCTCTGTTGATCAAATGCTAAGTCAATGTCAAATTAATCATAATGATGGAAAACAGCTATAATTTTTAATTACAATGCTTATAAAGTAATTATCAAATTTAGTGCAAGAATATTTTTGCTCTGGGATGGAAATCCTTGACCCAAAATCTCAAATGCAAAGCACCCTAAGACATCATATTGGTATGACAAAAGAATGATCCATTCAAGAGCTCGAGCAGTATTAGCCTTGCAAGTATAGAAATTTTTTCTTAGAAAACATGTGATATTGATATTATATATTCTTCAAATGATGTTTCAGGTGTCTTCAGATCAGATTTAAACCATCTAGTTCAATCTAATCTCCAACTAACTGGCTGTGGGTTTCATTTGTAGGAAAATTCCTGCATCAGAAGAGCTTCATAATGTCATTAATATCTCAAAGGAAAAAGGAGTTTGACATGCCTGCAGCTTTCCAAGATGCCATGTCCCTGAAATGCTTACTACCTCAAGCACTTTGTCATGCATAGATTGAGGATCAAAATTATCATAGCTCTCATCTTCATTCTGCCATAGGTCGACACCACCCATATAACTCCCAATATTAGCTACAAGGACGCCCTCAGCATCCTAAAATCGATGAAGCAACAAATCACTTCCAATGAGAATGCTGCATTAGTTTGGTTGTTATACAATATTTTATATAGACTTAAACTTAGATTTGAAAAAAAAGAAAAGTTGATAGTGAATAAGTAGGAAAAGATGAACTTAAGGTAAAATGGCAGAACAGTTTTGTGGAAGATATTTTGCATGAAGGTTCAAGAAGGTGCACTCTAAGGATATATCAGGTATTCATAACTACATTGCACTTACCTCTGGAACCTCAACCTCAACACCATCTACCTCAACCCGAACCTGCCAGGGGAAGTCGGCAAATGTCCTATCCATTATACTCTTAGCACCTTCTCTTGCATACAGAACCTTATTCATGAACTGCAAGACACAAGTTATTTTGAGTTAGATATAAAAGTAATCTATTTTATGAATGAAGGACTTTAGCCAATGCTAGGGCCTTCACCAGAAGTGGAAAATATGCACAAGTGCAGCACACAAAGACACTTAATGACTCCCATCCACATTGATATTTGCTAAGTGCAAGTACATTAGTGCATTAGCAACTTGAGAAATAAAAGGCATTTTCTATTATTTAATAAGAACTTTTTGAGAAATAGGCAAATAGATAAGTACACAGACATTGACTTGAGTTCGACAAACCACATTTAGCTTCATATCTAGTACATCATCTGATTCCAAATTCAAAACGTGACTTAGCATAAGCTAATTTCAAGTCATAGACAATTAATGCCTATAAATAAAACATAACATACCAAAGATAAAAAGAACCCACAGCATGAAGCCCAATGAACATAAGGAAATCATAGAACATATCAAACAAAAATGGAAGAAATAACTTCAAATCTCTGTCATTACCTGCAAAATAGAATGAACAGACAAGTCTACAAGGCGCTCTAAGCACAAATTATTTGGCTATAGATGAACAAACCAAAGTGAATGAGCAAAATTTTCGAGAGACTGAATGACAGTAATTTAGGGACATATCTATGTCAATTTTTTACTGAATTTGTAAATGAGACGATCTTGAAGCTTAAGAAACCTACAGCTCCCCTTCAACAAAAATACCAATAATCAGATAATGGTCACATGCATCTTCAAGCCAAGAATGTAATATCAATAATAAGACACCCACTCTGTCATTTGCTAGTAATTTCCAGATAGATCGAGGTTTCACTGCCATTGGCATATTACAATGTTTTAGGAAAAATAAAAACGTAAAGCATTCTAGTCACTTAGAAAAGACCATCAAAAGTATTCAAAAATAATTAACAAGCACGATGATTTCATTTCCAGAAGCTGTGACCATCCTTGATAGCACAAACTAACTGCATCTACCTGATTGTAGAACTTATCAGGGTTCTCTTCTCTCATATTATGGATTTCCAAAGCAACTTTTGCATCGCATCCAACCCCTGCAAGAGCAGCAATTGTTCGTGAGGTAAGGCACACATTTTGTATACAAATTTATCTGTGTAAAATTGGTGCAAGGTTGTCAAGAGAAGTTACAAATCAATAAACTAAATACGGCCAAGAAGTTTGACACGAAATATACCAAGATAGTTGTTCATAAACTTAGGAGAATGGAGTGGTTTCCTGTGCTGGCTCGAGATCGATACCTTCCATCTATCAAGCATAGTAACTGCAGCATGTTCTATGTGATCTAATAATGTGTACAGGCCTCCTTGCCTCTCAACTGAACCTAGGCCAGCCCCCCAAGAAAGTACTCGAGCCATATCGTTTCCAGTCCCAGCAGGAAGAATGGCCACTGGTGGAGGAGAAACAAAGTTTTGCTTGTCTATTGCATTCAGTACCCAGCCAACAGTACCATCTCCTCCACAAACAAGAATTCGGAAATGAGGCATCTTCCTAAACAAGTAAAGTCCAGCTTCTGGTCCTTGTGTTGAGCTTAATTCGAAAACCTAAAGCAAACCAACTAATTCATGAGTCAAAAGATAGAGCAATTCCTGTAGGAATATTTAAATTCATTTTGATAAAGTAAATAGAGAAAGATATTAAGGACATGCAGGGAGCCCCCCACCCCCCCCCCCACCCCCAAAAAAAAGGGGGGCGGACTTCCACACACAAAATATAATATAATGGAGTCAAAACAACAATGAGAGAGATATCTGCCTAGATGCAAAACTTCATATATCTGGACATTCTTTGCCTTCATTGCACTATCTGGACCATATTGGAATAGAAATGCTAGTCTTAAACTACCACTGATTGAAAGATTTTAGAAAGCCCACCATCCTACTTAAATTTTCATCTTGATAAATGTTTCTAATTTCAGATGATCCTTCAACCTCATCATACTAGCCGTAATCACGAGAAACTGATGGGCAATGAAAACCATTTATGGTTATTGAAGAACATATTCATAAGCAAGTGATACAGATAATGGCTAAAAGCATACATGATGCAGCTACTCCTTTCTATGCAGCTCTTAGATTTCCAACCACTTCTTACATAATGAGTTTCACTAAAATATTTGGAGGGGAAGACAGCACATAGAAATAAAAACAAAAAGTTTTTAACCCAAAAGGGAAAACTTGGTATTTACCATGGACAAATATATTTTATCTTCATTCTTAAGCTCCAACTATCCTAACTGGAAGGATGCAACTATCATCACTGCAACAATGTTTTCCAAGATATATAGATAGATACAAGTTATGGTCAGACATTCCAGACTTGTTCTAATGCATATTTGGTTCAAATGAGGCCTAGATTAAATGATATTGATACTGCCTAAAACAACTCTGACCTGTACAGGATTCAGTAGAATATTCAGTCTCTGCTTGAGTGAATTTCCTCGTTGAGCTCCACTCTTTTTGTTGATGAAGACAAGTAAGGGCCTTGCATCTGGCGGCAGATCATTTAGTTCATACTTTTGTCTCAAGCCTCCTAACTGAGTCTCCTCCTTTTGATTAATAGATGAGCTTCTTTTCAAACTAGGACCATTTTCCATCGTTTTTGCTTCTCCGTGTCGGTCCACCTCCTCGGCATTTGTATGACTGTTTTGGTTTTCTTCAATTTTATGAGAGCCATTCACCATCTGACTGGTCTCCGTAGCAATCTCCGAGGAGGTGTCACTCATATTACTATTATTACTAGTATCATTTAAGATCTCAACTCCATGCTTATATTTCATACTTTGACTTCTTATGCTAGCACGCACAGAAGATGCAATCTCATTGGCTCCTTGAGTGATGGAACTCAGAAATCCACCAGAAGAAGTCCTATAAAATTGCTTTACATATAGAGGTGATAGCATAAGCCTTCTATAAGGGCCCAAATCACATACATCCCCTGTGTCATTGAACAAACTACCATGGCAGTCAACATGCACCAAGCGCTGACACCATAAGCAACACCATATTGGGGATCCCCCAAGAAAAGTACCACTGCATGGCTCTTCACAGTAGCAACAGAATGAGGATTCATCAGGTTGATCTGTTACCTCCGTCCACCGCACTGCCCATTGATGCATCATTTGTTCATAACCAAACATCGACACACACTTACAGTCTTTGTGGGCATTAGAGGAGCAGCCCAAGTGGGACGCTGCACCACATATGCTGCAACGGTGAATAAAACTATCTGAAGCTACCATTTGGCTGAGAGTTTGGGAAGGTGAGACAGACGTTAAACAAACACAGCAGTTTAAGCTTTTCCCTCGAGTTACAGATTCCAAAACCCAAGTATGAGGAGCCATGCAAACCTTGTGCCTTGTTTTGGGGTTTTTCTTTGACCTGGCTATGGCTCTCATCCAAGTTAAGTTGATATTTCTTCTCCACTGGAAAGCTGTATAAAAAATGGTTAATATGCCCACCAAACCAGCAGTGAAGCAAGATATAATAAACAGATGAGATTCTGTCATTTCAGCTGGATTTATCCAGCTGGGAAGAAGAGCATCAAAATCCAAGTCATCCATGTCTACAATAATTCTCTAACAGTCTGCTCACACATACACAAGAAAAATAGCTCATCCGTATCCAGGTTGTCAGCTTCAGTCCCCATTGAGGTTACAGACACCATATCTTACATCCCAAATTGATTGTATATTCACCACTGGCTATAAATTGAAAATATCGGCTTTGCAGAAACTATCAAATGACTCCACTACACTCTTTCAGAAAGTTTCAACTTATCCGAAACATTATTTGCCTGAAAATGCCTCACTTGGTCAATCATCTAACCTCTTCTTGTGAAGCTCCTTAACTGTGAGAATGAAATAAATAACTTCAGAAGTTAAACCATGCAAGATCAAATGCTACACCACACATAAATTGCACGCACCCATGTAATGCCAAAACTTGGAATCTATAGGAAAGCAGATCAGGTGGTGGAAAACACCTTTTTATTCTTAAATCTTAAAAAAAATATTTAGGTCATAACACAATGCAGTTTAGCATTATTTTAGAAAAACAACATTCTGCTATTTCTAATGCACCTAGGGTATCTTAACGGCAAACCAATAATCGAAATGTTTTGCTAAAACAAGTACCACCAGCTTATCAACTAACATTATCCGAAACAAACAGTCATTCATGGCAACCCCCCATGAAAACCAAATTAACCTTATTCTCTCCCTGACACACCAGGGTAAATTTGCGCATAGTTGCAAAAACTCAATCTCCAACAACAGACAACAAATTAACAAAATCCACGTACTTTTCTTCAACGTTAAGCAACCAACAAAAAAAAAAAAAATGTAACAATCTCGCAGAAAATAAATGTGTATCTAAACGGAAAACTCACGAAGAGATCAACACCGACGAAACCCTACGAACAGCGAGGCAATGTTTATCCCGCAAGCAATGGAATCAATCACGGGACAGGGGAAGGAATAAATGCGATATTTGTTGTTCCTTAGCTCGTGATCCTGTGCGGATTGAACGTGCGAAAATGGTTGTTTCTGGCAAAATTACATGCGTTTCGGGAAATCTATCAATATGTTTTTGCGTATTATTTTTGATTCAAAATCTTTCTTATTTAGAGATTCTGTGGAATCGAGATTCCCACTGAACATCGTCTGGAGAGAGAGGGGAACTTTGGAAATGGAATCTAGAAGACACGTGGCGTGAAATAAATGCGTTAAGTGTGGGCTGTGGGGCCCCTCAGGAATGGGAAAGTACAGTTGGTCATGGGTCCTGCCTTTGACTACCTGCTGTCGCGTAATGGACGTTAATTGATTTTTGGATAAATTATTTAAGTGACAATACATAGTAGTAGCACTTTTCATAAAATAAATAAGTTTTGTATCACACCCCATAAATAAATAAGTTTTGTAGCATATTTGACCTAAAGTACATAAGTACAAGTCAATAAAGTGAATGATAGTGACATATTACTTATTTTTTATTTAAAAATAACCAAATAAAATCAAAATCTGATTCTCTCTCTCTATTCACGTTAAAATTAAAACTGAGTAAGCAAACCATATCTTATGGCATTATGGCGTGAATTTATGTGATCAAAATCTGATTCTCTCTCTTTGATTTAAAAATAACCGAAATCACGTTAAAATGTGATTTAAAAATAAGCAAAATCTGATTCTCTCTCTCTCTATTCACGTTTATGGCGTGATTTTATGTGATATTATGGTTGTTGGGTGCATTTACACCAACTCAAACACTTGTTAAGGAAACAACCTTAAATTCACGAAATTAAATGCTCCGTACACGGCTGCTGTGGGTAGTTAATGAAGGATACCAACCAAATGTTCATTCATCAGACATTTGAACAAGAAAGAAGAAGAAAATCCTCTCAATACACATACACGACTCATACACGGTTGCTCAAAAATTCAAAAAAAAATCATCTAAAGGCTTGTATTACATAAGGTATGTGAAATACATATTTTTTTTTAATTTTCGGCTGTACACGGTTGGTGTTCTAGAGTACACGGTTGTACACGGTTGTACACGGTTTGAGTTTTAGTGATTTTTTGTTGTTTATTTCAATAATTATGTTATATATATAACTTATTACATGTTTTGGACTAAAAAACGGCATAAAAAACACTCTGTACGCAAATTACCTTATTTTTGAACCCTTAGTGTTCTGCTGTACACGGTTAGGGTTTCTGTGTACACGGTTGTGTACACGGTTGTACACGGTGGTCGAATTTGTTGTACACGGTTGGGTTGAATATGATTTTGAGGTTATTTTTAGCATGTTTGTATATTCAGTTGATGTATTGGGGTACACGGTTTCCTGTTTGTGTATTTAAATGTTGTATTTTTGTCGTTTTGAAGCAGATGTCGTTTCAAGCAATCGTTATACGGCACAGTGGTCAGTGGAAATTAACCGAGTATGAAGGAGGCGATGAGGTTGTCGTGTACATGTCTAAGGAAGACCTTTGTCATGCGAAGTTGATGCAAGAGGTGCACGATCAATTAAACGAGGATGGTCGATCCACTTATATGCTTTTCTACACATCGACCACGGACGAAGGGCGAAGAATAAAAGTGGCTTTGAAGACTGATTCGGATTTGAACCGGCTGATTTCCGAGCATAAGAAATATCCCGTTGTTTACGTGATCGAGAAGGGCAAACAATCTGCGGCTCCGGTTCCTCAGACTCAAGAGCGGGTATATTATGAGGGACAGCGGTCTACTGTGTTTCCTATCGAGACGGACGTTGGAAGAAGTATCCCTACACACGATGATAGTAGGGACGATTCATCTTCGCAGGAGGAGGAAGACGAGTCCGAGTCTTCGGATGAGGAAGAAGAGGCGACACGACGCAGAGAGATATTGGATTCAGTGTCGACTGAACAGGAAGCGTGGAGACAGACAGGGCCTCAGAATTTCACATCGGATGATCATCCCGATGTCGAGCCTCGTGTTGGAGTTCAGCAGCTTGAGGCACGTGACTGGGGGATTCCAGTCCTCGATTTTGATGATGCGCCGGCATTAGGTTGGGAGGATTGTAACGTATTGGAGAGCGGGATATTATCAGTGGGGGCTCTATTCCGGTCGAAGGATGATTTGGCAATCGCTGTTGGCCTGTACCATATGGAGAATCACGTGGAGTACGCCGTGCATCGTTCCAGTACGACCCGTTCGAAGCGGGTCAGCAATTGGCCGTTCGAGGGACGACGACGCACATGTTTAGTGTTGAGGATGATCATGCATTCTACATTGTCGATCTCGAGAATCGGACTTGTAGTTGTGCTCAGTTCGACCTGGATGACATTCCGTGTCGTCATGCTTGTGCCGCTATTAGGTATCTCATTTATTACAAATTTTGCATATTGAAGTAATTTTTTGTAAATTTATCTTTTTATCTTTGCATTTTATTAGGCGTGCAGGACTGCAAGTCACGGATTTTGTTGGAGGATATTTCAAACAATCCGTGCTGTTGGCCACATATATGGAGCGTATTGTTCCCGTTCCACATCCTACGTATTGGAATGTGCCCGATGAGATATCAGCCTATGTTGTGAAACCCCCGGATATCACGGTCCATGCGGGACGACCGAAGTTGAGTAGGGCTCGTTCAGCAGTTGAGGGTCCTCCTAATTCGGCTCCTCCTACTTCGGGTACTCCTAATTCTCGACCTCAAGTATGCTCACGTTGCAAGGGTGGAGGTCACAATGCCCGGAGATGCAAAGCGCAAGTGGGACCATTGGACTTGAACGTGCCAGTGGAGGGTGTCGAGCAACCACCCGATGCACGAAGGCGACAAAAGAAGAAATGCGGAATTTGTAGGAGTGGAACACACACTAGGAATGCATGTCCTCAAAATGTTGGGTTGTGAGTGATTCTGGATACAGAGTCAGATTTGGTTTTGATTAAGTGGAACACACACTAGGAATGCATGTCCTCGATTTGATCTTGAAAATGAATTTGGTTGTTTGATTGTTGTTTGAACATTGAATTTGTTGTTGCTACATGTTGATTTGGCTTTCAAATTCAAAAAACAGGTGTTTTTGGGCTGAAAATCGGTGGCCTGCCCTCTGTACACGGTTAGACCCTAACCGTGTACACCTTGGGACCAACCGTGTACGCAACCGTGTAGCGATGAACACGCAGCCCTGCAGCCGTGTGCTGTACACGCTTTCGAGTTCTTCCGTGCACGGTTGCGTACACGGTTGGTCCCAAGGTGTACACGGTTAGGGTCTAACCGTGTACAAAGTCCATTTAGCCCTTGTTCACCCCAAAAACACCAACAAGTCATAAAATCAACCGTATTTTAACAACCAACAACCATGCCAAACACAAAAACAGCAAACCACCAAACATAAGCACAAATCAAAAAACAAAACAACAGCAAATCAAGTGTATTTTAACAGACATTCGTTTTAAACACAAAAAAAATGTTCATCAACTGAAATGAATAGGGGGAGGATCCGTACACAACTCCCATATCCTAATAGCTATAATTTGTCGAAACTTTTGTATCTGTGCGGGTGTCCTCAGCTGCTCACGTGTTGGTGCGCCACAAATCAAACGATCCAGATAAGCACATGCAAACACACCACAACTTACACTATCTTCTTGGATGAATTGCTCTCTGATTGGCATAATGACGACATTCATAGGCATATCTGGAGCGGCAACATACCTCACGGGATTGTGTGCATAATAACCCACAGTGTGCAGCAATTTATTCATCAGGCGAGTGATTGGCTTCATTGCATTTTGTCGACGCTTTCGTGTACCTTCCACATGTACCAGTGAGTCATACACTCTCACCTCCCATGCGGAGATAGATATAACCACAGTACACCAATGACTCTTATCGAGATTGCACATAGCAAAAATCTGCAACACAATATGAAAAATATTTAGAAACGTTACGTATTTCAGTTAAAAAATTCCAAAATATGTTTATATTGTACTTACCTCTTTCGCTTCCAACCAAGGCCATGTATGGCCTGAATCAGTTCCATGAAACATGGCGATCAGCTTTTCGGGCACCACCCACTCCTCGTATCCGTGTCGATCCTGAATGTTGTCCCAATCTGGCTCATCCGGATGCAACGACCTGAACTCTCTGGAAAGGGTCTCCTACAATCACAGATTCATGATTAATTTATAGGTAGTTGTATATACATAAACAGAAATTATTCTGTCAAAAACTTACATAAAAATCCAGAAAAGCTATCGGCGTCCTCTCCCGTGTCACGCCTGCAACGAGCCTCGTCTCTCCCCGAGCTATCCACTGCTGATTTTGACGGAGCCGTCGGAGAGCCTTCAGATTCCAGAGGTCTAATATCTGCTTAAAAAAATCATGATTAGTTATGTACACTGCAAATCTTAAGAAACACAGTACAATCAAATTATTATACCTCCCCGTCCAACTCCTCGCGAGGATTCAGAATCTTGTGGAATAGATCCTGGGACATCACCCAACCCGTCTCGATCACTTGCACATAAGTACCCGGCGGCGATCTCATAAACGCCTTGAAGCCCCGCTTCTTCGCCTTCACCAGGGCCTTACCATACGGCAAGGCCGGGTCAATAACCAATTGAGGCCTCTCTCTAGCACCCGCCTCCTCCTCTGACGACGTCCAGGAAAAATTCAGATCATCACTTACATCCCCCGCCTTAGGCGCAGGGGTCTCTGGACTATGGTACCCAGCCGATGGCCCTGGGCGATTACTGTGACGTGAGGCGGATCACCTCAAAGATGTCTGCCTCTCACCATGATGTGAGGCTGATCGCCTCATAGATGCCTCCCTCTCACTGTGACGTGAGGCAGATCGCCGCTGACTCGCAGGGGGTGGATCCTCTCCACGCTCTGAGCGTCTCTGACTGCCACGAGGCGGATCCATGTCTCCAACTGAGTGCCTATGGCTAACATGATGCGGATCCTCACGCTCTGATCGCCTAGGACTAGGAATGTGAGATGTAGACCGTCTGCGACTGGGTATCGGCTGGTTGTACTCCTCACTCCCATGTCTATGACGACTGGCATGGCTGGATGATGATCTATGCCTCCTCGAAGAAGAACGTCTCCCAAAGATGTCCTTCACAGCGGCTATGACCTTCTTCGTAATTTTGGCGACCAGTCCATGCTCAGAGTCGTCGTCTACAAGCTCGCGCCGTATCTCGCGCCGCATCTCTGGGACCACAGTCCGGATCTGCTCCTGTGTGATACGGGCAATCAGGTCATCATCGCGTCGCCTCCAATAATCCCCATCTCGGTCTGCCTGAGGCTCGCGATCATCCAACTCCTCTGACCTGCGCCGCTTCGACGGGCTGCCAGCCGGCTCCTCATACGTCTGCCTATGTCGCTCGACATGGACAGGGACAGGCTGCTTCTCACGAGCCCTCTCTGCTCGTGAGCTACTCCTCGGGACAGGGACAGGCTGCTTCTCACGAGCCCTATCTGCTCGTGAGCTACTCCTCTGCACAGGAGGAGGCCTAACAGGAGGAGGCGGTTCCGGTACAAGTGGCTCTGTCAAGCCGGCATATTTCCCTCCAGGATGGAATCGTACAGAAAAAGGGTCGGGAAGCCTCAGAGTCTGCAAATACCATGAATCATGCTCCTCCTCGACCGGTTCGAGTGTCTGGTGACACTCGCCCTGCACAAAGATGAATCGATCATTTTTCATTATTCGTTAATCATAACATAATAAAAGGATTGAAACTGTAAAAAAATAATAATAATTACCTCATCAACATCAAAAAAGTGGGCGAAGTCAGAAGCCGACTTCCAAGTCGTCCAGTTGACCAATCGTGGCATCTGGAAGCTCGAGTCACGAGCCCCACACGCGCGGCCCAACCTCGGAATGGCCTCGTACGACCAAATCTGTAATGCCCATATGGGCCCATAGAAGTGGTACGTCCTCCTAATACCTGTAATCTCCGAGGGATGCTTCTTCAACACACTCATCCCATGGCACAAAATCTGGAATGAGTAAGAGCCCCACGGGAAGTCGATCCATTTCTGATAGTCCTCTACCAGTGCCCACACCCACTCGTGCACGTGTTTATAATCCCGACAAAAGACGAGATCATACGCCACGAGAATATTGCCCACCCTCAAATAATCCTCGGCAATATTGCCCATACTGCGATTAACGAACCGCTTTCGCAGATCCTTCACTTCCAACTTCTTGCCTTTAAAAACTCGGTGCCATAGACTCTGCTTCCCAACACGGTGATCCACATTAGGATCAAAATGCTGCGGGGATGGCCCGAAGCACAACCCCGTCACCAGACAATACTCCATAGCACCGAATCGAATGTCGTGTCCACCAATGTGGAACCACTTCTCCCACGGTCCGAATGCTTGGTCATACAACTCCCGTGCAAGAAGATGGTGCAGTGCGGCATTCGCACTATCCTGCCTCTTCAACTGAAGTAAATGCCCAAACGGACCTTTCTTAAATTGTTCAAGACACCCGTAATGCGTCAGACATGTCTCCACTTCCTTCAGTGTCTTGTCCTTGATGTAGTGATTGATACGTGCGGCATAACCTTGCATGCACGGACGTAACCAAGCATGCCTCGGAGGCTGCAATTAATTCAAAATGATGATCAATATCAAAAAATATCAACCGTGTACAGATTCTAGACCAACCGTGTACAACCGTGTATAACCGTGTACGGATACCCTAACCGTGTACGGTTGTACACGGTTGTACACGATTAAATCGTGTACAAAAAATACCTCTATACGTCTAAAATACACAATTAGGGCATATTACATGATTTAAAATCAACCGTGTACGATTTTAGAGAAACCGTGTACAACCGTGTATGGATGAGCAAACCGTGTACGGCTGTACACGGTTAAATCGTGTACGACAAATACCTTTATAAGTTAAAAATACACAATTAAGGCATATTACATCAATTAATCCTAACCGTGTAACATAATTGTCTAACCGTGTACAACCGTGTACTGAAGAACCGTACACGGTTGTACACGGTTGTTCAAAATAATTTCCAGATTCCAAATTTCGCAAATTACCAACATAATTGTCTAAAACATGCTACAACCGTGTACCTAATAATCAAATTTAACAATACAAAACACATAAACTCAAATTTTGACAAATATAGGCCACGGTTACTTACCGGATTCGGCATCGGGTATTGTTCGCTCCTCCTTGATGTACTCGGGCGACTTTCTCGTTGTGCCTCTTCCCCATCGTAATCTGATTCCGTTGAACTCATAGTGGCTTGAGTTTATGGAGTGCACGGTGGGCTTGAGTTTCTTAGAGAGAGAGAGGCGTGTATGGAGTGTATGGAGTGCACGGTCCTTAAGGTTTTTGTGTCTCTTTTTTTTTTTGAATTTGGAAGCTGAATAATAGAAGAGAGAGAGAGAGCCGTGTATAGTGCACGGTCTTCTCAATATTTGCATAAGATTCTTTTTTTTGGGGAATGATTTGAAACAAGATTCTTGTTTGACCACTTTTCAGCCGATCCTCACGATTCATGCTTCCAAATCGTGTACATGCAAGAAAAGAAACCCTAAACCCTAAAAGATATACTATCAGATCACGATTTTGGAGAGAGAGAGAGAGAGACATAATAAGACAAATCGTGATAATGATAGAAGATTCTATCAGCCACGTTTTTTATTGTTTAAAGAAAACAAAATTTTTAAATAAATCAAAGATTTGGTGGGGACCATTAAGAATGTGCTACAAAACTTATTTATTTATGGAGTGTGATACAAAACTTATTTATTTTATTCAAAGGGCTAGATAAAAATCTCACCCATTATTTAATCTCTCTCTCCTTCGTATAAATCTTATCTCACCGCTAATAATATTTAATTTATTTTTAATTTTTAAAATTTCACTACTTTTAATATTAATTATAAAGAGTTTGGCAATTAAAATCACGAACTATTTCAAATTTATAATTTTAATGTGATTTTTAAAGTGTGACGAATTAAATTACCATCTTTTCAATTTTTGTAATTTCGACCACCCAAATTTTTTCCAGTCACCGAAGTGTTGAATTGAAGCTTACGGAGATTAGTAAAGACGATGTCATTTTTGGTGAGATCTAAAGGACGTCGTTTCATACAATTTCAATTAAAAATTTCTTCAATTTATAAAAGGATCATATGATTCATATCCTATATTTGCATCATAATTTTCAATATTTAGTAGTTTTTTTGCAAACGGCATCATAACATAAATATTACGTAGAGAACTCCAACTTAATAATACGACGACCGGAAAAAATTGGGGTGATGACATTACAAGAATTGAAAATGTGATGATTTAATTTGCAACACTTCAAAAGTCACGTTAAAATTGCAAATTCGAAAAAATTACCCACTAACCAACAAATAAGTAAAATAAGGGGGGTTTTAATTAATGTAATTAACCTCTTACTTATCTCTAATTATTTCTAAAAAAAGAAATACACCACTTTCGTTGGTACAACTCAAAAAAGAATACACGCTACTTTCGTTGGGACAGAGGGAGTATGATATTTTATGATTTGAATATAAATACAAGTACTTTTTTTATTCGATTAATTTTTCAAAACCATGATATTTTGATTCGGTAATTGAAAATATTCGATTATAAGGTTGAGTTATAGTACAAACTCATTTACGTAAAAACTAAAACTTTGCACTATAAGATAACTGCTCAAGTGGCAAAGTTAAGACATTTAAATATTCTTCTTTGTGAGAGGTTTTGAGTTCAATCCCGCCTGCGTGCGGCGTATTATTTCTCTTTCGTAATAATAAATTATCCTGTAATTATGCTTCCTCTAAGATTCAAACCTAAGATCACGAAATTGCATGTACTTTATAGATTAAATATATTGTATGAGTGGTAATCAATTGTCCTGTAATTATGCTCTCTCTAAAATTGAACCTATGATCACCAAAGTGCATGTACTTTATATGTTAAGGACAATAGGTTTGTAGTTTGTAGGAGTGGTAATAAATTATCATGTAATTATGCTCTTTCTAAAATTCAAACCTAAAATCACAAAAATGCAGATACTTTATAGGTCAAGGACAAGTGGTTTGTAGTTTATCCGATAATATTTACTCAATAAAAAGGAATATGGGAAAAATAATAATCAAAACTTAAATATAACACTTTGATTCTAAATTTTTGAATTTGTTGATAATATTAGGTAAATGTATTGTATGTGAGCTTCATATTATGACGATGAAGCGCAGTCTGTTGGTAAGACGCTTCCCCTCCAACCAATAGGTCGGGGGTTCGAGTTACCCTAGGAGCTAGAGCGTGAGTGGGTTTTTTCCTTTTTTGGTTGTAACAAATTTTTAAAAAATAAAAAATAAAAAAATTATTTAAAATATTATTTTATAAATATTTCCTTCAAAATTACGAATCGAATATATTTGAATTGAATCAAATATTATGACATTCCAATTCAAATATTCAATATGTATTGTTTATAATATAATTTAGAAAAATTTAGCAAATCAATGTGAGAATCAAATACAAATCGCAAATAAAATTTGAAAAATATTCGAATACCGATTCAAATATATAAGTATTTTACAAATTCAAATCGAACACAATAGTTTCAATTCAATTTGCTTACATCCGTAGTGGGGGAAATGTATTTTGATTTTTTTTTTTACAGATTTCAAATTTTTAAATAAAATTTGAATTTTAAATTATACTAGTAAATATTAAAATAAAAAAAAGGATATTTTGGTAAGAATGTTATAATTAATGTGATTTTATTTTGAAACAATAGGGCCAAATGGCCCTATTCAACATACAACATCAAATTTTGTCCACCATTTGAAAAAACATAAATTTTAGCCATTTTTTGTATGTCATGACTATTCTACCCTTCTCTCTCTTTCCTCTCTCTTTCTCATCTCCCTCTCTCTCTCCAGCGGCTGCGCTATCTCCTCTCTCCTTCTCATCTCCCTCTCTCTTTCTCCAGCGGCTACGCGGCAGCGGCGCCGAGCAGAAGTCACCGGAGCAGATCTGATCGCAGCGGCGGTGCCAAGCAGATCTGATCGCAGCGGCGGAGCTGATCTGATCGCAGCGGCGCCGAGCAGAAGTCAGCGGCAGAATTCGTCGGAGTAGAGGATGAGGCGGCGGCGGTGGAGGAGATCCGATCCTCTGAAACGCGTGGAGGAGGGATTGGTCAGGTGGCGGATGATGAGGCGGCGGCGGCGGCAGATCAGATCTGTGCTGCACGTATGGAACTTATGGCACTATTAGTGCCATAAGTGCACACTTCCCCCTAGGGTTTAGATGTTCCATTTAGGGTTTAGATGTTCCATTTAGGGTTTAAATGATGTTGTTGTTTCTGTATTTGTGCTGCACGTATGGCACTTATGGCACTATTAGTGCCATAAGTGCCCAAATGATCATTTTACTTAGTTTTATTTTGAATTTTCGTTGGCACTTATGGCACTATTAGTACCATAAGTGCCAAAATGACTATTTTACTTGGTTTTATTTTGGATTTCCGATGGCACTTATGGCACAGTGCCATAAGTGCCATCTTGGCACTTATGGCACTAATAGTGCCATAAGTGCCTAACCCGACCCGGCACGCGACCCGCGTGCCTGATCCTACCCAGTCCGCCTCATTAAGGGCAAAAACGTCCAAATCAATAAAAATGGCCAAAATTTGTGTTTTTTCAATGTGTGGCCATAAATTGTGTTTTATGCTTCATTTTGGCTACTTCAAAATTTTACTCATTTATTTTTGTGGTTATCATTAGTCTTTGCTTAACCAAAATGATTATTTTAATATTATGATGTTTTTTAGGAATACTATTTTGTTTTTGGGTTGGCTTCAACTATGCTATACACACTCACCAAATTATAGCAAAGTACAATAAGAAATAACAGAATATAAAGTGAATCTTCTTTTTCTCTTCTTGCGAAAATGTGATTTTAGTAGTGAGAAATACTGTAGCCTATTGCTTCCATTTTATCCAAGTACATAAGAACACTCATTTTCAGTACAACATAATGATGCAGTATGTCAGATTAATGAATATATCTCATATATATACTTTGATGGATTATAAGGAAAAGAGACGGATATATCAAATATCATATCACATTCATTGGTAACATTTCAAACTATAGCTCATAGCTCAAAGTGTTCGACGCTCTTAAGCTTATCACTACTTGATTCAAACAGTGTTTCATCAGAACTTCCCCTATCCAGGGCCGGCCCTGGGCCTAGGCCAGGGGTGCAGCCGCCTAGGGCCCAGGGCAAAATAGGGCCCCCAAAATTTTTTTTTATGTAATTATTATGTAGGAATAAAAAAAATTTCATATATGTATTGGGCCTCCAAATATAAAAAGAACTACATTAACACTAGTCCAAACTAGGCCCACAACCACCTTTCTTCTTTTCCAATTCCACACGTTTCCTCCCTTTCCTCTTTTTTATTTTTTGACTTTGCCTCCTTTTCTCTTAATCAACATTTCCTTCTTCCCAGTTCCCGCAACTCCCTACTCCCAACGTCTCTTTTGCAATTCCAAAGGAAAAGAAATTAAGGAAAAGGCAGCCCACCGAGGCACCGACCAGAAAATTGTTTTGCTTGTAACTCCCTACTCCCAACGTCACTTTCTTGCACCGGCCACCGGCGGCGACCACCGAAAAAAGGCGGCCCACCGGTCACCACTGTCCACTGCTCTGGCAGTTTATTTCCCTTTATTTTCCAGGTGCCATTGTTCCCTTTAACTCTTATAGTGTTATATTATTTGATATCAATTGTAATATCAATATGTTGCCAAGAAAACATTTATCAGGAAGTGAAAAAAGAAAAAAAAGAAAAAGAGATTATGATATAAGGAAATCACAACAAGGAGCTCTTGATAAATTTGTTTTGAAAAAGGATGGTTCTTCTTCTCATGACAATTTGAATCCATCAAATGAAAATTTAGACAATGAGGAAAATAAAATTGATGATTCTATTGACCATAATTTTGTGCCAAATGTGTCTAATATTGAAGAAGAAGAAGAAATTGTTACTCTTACTAAAGAAAAAGAGACTATTCCTCCTATTGATATCTATGATCCTAGAAATTGGAATAATCTTGATACCAAAGCAATAGACATTTTAGTTGAAAAAGGCCCTATAAGAGAATTGAATTGTGAGTTTCCCTTAGATAAAAATTCTAGACATTTTTCATATGCATATTATTCTAGAAAGCTTAGCAATGGTGAGACTAGTGATAGAAAATGGTTGGTTTATTGCAAATATGTTGATAAAGTATATTGTTTTTGTTGTAAGTTGTTCAAATCTATTAGTAATGTGAGTTTGTTGGCAAATGAAGGATTAAATGATTGGAAACATATTAGCCAAAGACTCCAACAACATGAACTTAGTGTTGAACATATGTCTAATATGAAGACTTGGAATGAATTGAGAATGAGATTGAATACAAATGAAACCATTGATAAATATGTGCAAGATGAAATTATGAAAGAGAAAGAGCGTTGGAGACAAGTTTTACATAGAATATTTTCTGTTGTGAAATGTCTAGCTAAACATAATCTTGCCTTTCGTGGTTCCAATGAAAAATTATATCAAGATAGCAATGGTAATTTTTTGGGATTGATTGAAATGATTGCAGAATTTGATGTGATAATGCAAGACCATGTTAGACGGATTCAAGATCGTGAAATTCATTATCATTACCTTGGGCATAAAATTCAAAATGAATTTATTTCTCTTTTGGCTGAAAGTGTTAAAAGCTCTATTATTAAGATCATTAAAAAGGCCAAATATTTTTCAATAATACTTGATTGTACTCCTGATGTGAGTCATCAAGAACAAATGACTATTATAGTTAGATGTGTGAATATGTCTGATAATAAAACTAAAATTGAGGAGTTCTTTTTAGAGTTTTTAAAAGTTGATGATACAACTGGATTGGGACTTTTTAATGAACTGCAAAATGTGTTGAAGTCCCTTGATCTTAATGTTGATGATGTGAGGGGTCAGGGTTATGATAATGGTTCCAATATGAAAGGAAAACATCAAGGTGTTCAAAAACGATTTCTTGAAATAAATCCTAGAGCTTTATATATGCCTTGTGCTTGCCATAGTCTTAATCTTACTCTTGGTGATATGGCACATTCTTGTGTTAAAGCTATTTCATTTTTTGGAGTTATTCAACGCATATATTCATTGTTTTCGGGTTCTGCCATTGAGATTCTTACATTTGTCAAATCTGCAGATTGCTATCCGAATGTGTCGATTGCTTATAGAATTTTATTAACTGTTCCTGTGACTGTAGCATCTGCCGAAAGAAGCTTTTCAAAGCTTAAATTAATAAAAACCTATCTGAGGTCATCAATGTCGCAAGAAAGGTTGAACGGTTTGGCAATTTTGGCTATTGAGAAAGATATGTTAGAACATATTAACATTGATGTAATTATTAATGATTTTGCATCTGCAAAAGCTCGAAGAAATCGCTTTTTATGATATTGACATTTTTATATGTATTTATTATATAAAGGGCCCTTTTATCTTATTTTGCCTAGGGCCCCTTAAATGTCAGGAACGGGGCTGCCCCTATCCCCCCCCCCACACACAAAAGGATGAAACCTGCGCAATTGAAGTTCCATTACTACTTTGGCGATGCCCTGCAAAGATTTCTCCATTTATCTTTGAGGTCCATCGTAGTACGGCCATCTAGGAAAACAGTAGCACCATGTGCCAAAATTTTCTTCCATGGAATTTTACAATCGTGACGAGTACAGAATATACGCATTCCCTCCTGATACAGAGAGACCACGAAACTATGGTTGAGAGGGGAACAAGATTCCACGTAAAACAGTCTCTCAAACTAGAGGGATACAAGCTCACTAAGTCAATCAGGCTAATGAAATAATACTAGTAATATGTTTTACCTTCAATTTCTCTTCTTCTGCAGCTGTCCACGAGACCTTTTTCCGCCTTAATTGGGGAATGTCTGGATATGTGCTGAAGGTGAAGTGAAGATGATGATAATTAATATCACTTCAACTATGTTTCTTGTGGGAAGTGGAAACATAAAATCTGACTTTTCAGGTGCTGTGAGAGTACAAAATCCAGCCCTTCGTTTCATGAATGTATAATCAATCATGTTATTATCACTGCGACTGCTTTTTCCACAAAGCAAAAAATGTACACAAGACTGCACATTCAGACGGAAGCCTAAAAAATGATAATGATATGGTGACCCGAAAGTAATTGTTTCTTATGAGGAATCCAAACATAATATTGCAGGACACCTCATAGATTTCAATTAGTAAGATTTATGTTATACCATGCGTTGTTTCAACCCTCAACAATCATTTCATTCATGGAAGCTGAGTTTCTCTGGATAAATAATATGGAGATGAAAAAATTAGAAGGCAAGCAATTGCAGCACATTATTATTATATCCAAGACTAAAAACTTACTATTCCCTTTTGTGCTTTTGAACTCTCATGGACTTTCTCCTCAGTTCTTTGTCGGCCGGATGCATTTTCACCCTTGGTCGCATCTACAGTTTCTCCCCTAGAAGGGGAATGGTCACCAGAGCTTAATGTTGAACAACCTGCCTCCTGAAATTCCAATTTTCGTCTACGCTTCTGATTGTTGATATGTTTACTGTTATCTTGGTTGTTCGGGTCAATACTTATATATACGCTATCATTATGTTCTGAGCGATGTTGCTTACTCCTATAAGATCTGCAAGGTTGTTTCTTCAATTCTTTTCTGGCTTCCAAGCAAACAAAGGTTACAAAATCCTTTTGAGTCAAAGAGACCTTTTTCTTAATGTACATGTACTCCGAGAGTGCTTGAGAATATGCACAAAATGGACATTGAAATTCCCCCCTAGTACTGAAACTCATATGAGAATCCGAGCAGCTCTCATGAACCACCAGCCGGCAGGAATTAGTACTACTACAGACCTTTAATTCCCCGCCTTTATTACATTTCACACAGACATTTAGGTCTTTGCAATCAACAGAACCTTGGATAAATGAACACTGAGAGCTCAAAAATGCAAGCTTCTTTGTTGCAATATCAGTCCTCTCATTAAGACACCCATTACTATCACCAGAAACAACAACATCTTCAGCATCGTCAAGATCTATAACATTTCTATGAATTTCTTGCTCAAACCCATCCTTGCATCCGCTAGACGTGTTTCTTTCAAGGAAACATGCACTTTCACCTGCATTTCCATTTTCAGGGTCTTGCTTAGAACGATGCATCTCTTTGTCATGACCTAGAAGCCCCTTTGAAGAAGTAAACTCGACATCTCCAGGAGGTCCGGTTTGCCCCATGCTCCCAAGACAAGTTTTGTTTCCTGAACTGTACCCTAAAACTTCACTTACTTCATCAACTCCTCTACATACATCTGTGACTGCTAGAATATTCAGATCACTGCGATTAGTTGCCAAGCAATATCGGTTGTTTTTGCTCAGATCATCACAACCAATGTACATTTCTTCTTCTCTTTCACTTTGCGCATTATCTTTACCATGTGGATCAAATGTATCCCTCTCTGTCTCTTCAGTAGATTTCAGGTCACATGAGCTTTCCTCGTCATTCTGTGCTTCTCTAATCTCACATTGCCCATGTTCATGGTCATACTTTCATTTGGCAGTTCGGTGTGACAGTGAAGAAGCTGGATCTTTCCTTCTACATCACCTTGTTTTACATGAAGCTCAAATCTATTAAAGTCTTTGGAAGATCTGAGGCTACATAATCCTTCCTTGTCACCTTTTGCTTCTCTAATGTCTATTTGTTGTACATGTTCATCACGAAATTTATCATTTGGCATTTCAGTGTCACAATGAGGAGCTTGATTTTCACAATGCAAAACTTCCTTAGCACCACCTATATCCTTCAAAGAAGTACTTTCATTATTACCATCCTCCGAAGGTCCATCTTTTCCAGTTCGTTGAAAGTTGATAGTTCTTTTCAAGACGCATCTCTCTGTTTTGCTGTATTGACCAATGATAACTGATGTATCTACCGGGGTGTCTAGTTACAACGGAAGATGATAAATTCCTACCCAAGTCCTGTTTGCAATAGATGATGCCATTCTCATACTTGTTGGATAGTTCTTTATGGCCTCATTACCAACTTTGGATATGATCCGGACCTTACCTGACTTACCGCTTGACATTTTACTGGTAGAACATCCCTTCTGTTTATCTCTGTGCATGAGGTAACTGCTATTCTTTACAGCTGAACAGCCTGAACATATCAACTGACAGTTGTCCTCACTAATATGAGAATTTGAATTGGTTCCCTCAAATCTGTGAATAACGTCATCAGGTTTATCACCTTTCACTCCACTCACAGATGGATTTACAAATGGCAAACCACTTTGTTCTTTGAGGGATGCTATAAAAGAATGGCCACCTTTAAGAATTGCATCTTTCAACTATAATACAGGAAAGGCAGGGAATATTAGAACAAGCAAGAAGAAACCACCCATTACTTTATGCTTTAAAGTGTGTGAGAGTCAAAGAGAATAAGTAACTTGTTGTAGAGCATGTTTATCCAAAGTAGATCTTTTAAGTGCTATGAAGGACTGGACATCCCATTTCCACATCTCTGGGTCAGCTGCCTTCAGATTTGATGCAGGTGTCTGTCAATATCACATTAAGTTTCAGAACTGGTCAGCACTCTCTGGAGATGAAATTTCAGAATTGGATTCTCTCAATAACATGAAGATTAAAAACTGTGCACATCAATTACCTCAAGTAATATCTGTTGAAGGACATTTTCACAACTCTCAGATTGATCGAGTGCAATTTTTGGACTTGAAGAAGAAGTTACAGAATTGGATTGAGCTCCCAGAGAAAGAAAACTCTCCAAGATTCTGAACGAAACCAGTTCTCTAGCAATTCTACCAAGATCATTGGATGGCAACTTCTCAAGCAAATCTGTGGTACCATTTACACAAAATTCCCAAGTATCAGAACAATGGACCATCAAAACCATTAACAATATTTTCCTAAACAAGATAAAAGGCCTTGTTAGTTACCAAATAGAAGAGAAACATCAATTTGGTTAGACAACACTAGTGTCTCAATGACCCAGATACCAGGAAGAAGTGTTGTTGATAGGCGAAAATCCATCATGGTGGCTTGAAACCTTCATATATAGCGATTCACCACTGTAGTCTGTTATTTTAAAAGCTGTTTAGTAGAAGTCAATTGAAGGACAACATATCAGATGCATTCAAACTGAATCATTTAACAAGCAACATACAGAATAGAGATGCTTGAGAAGTTCACAGACATGAAAGCATTCAAATGAAGTTGTCAAGCAATGTGGTCATTAGAATGTGAAAGTGGCTGCTGCCATGTATCACTAACAATCATTACGCAACCTGGAAAAAATGGACTATCATGTTTGACCGTCCCCTGATTGACAAATAACTAAGATTATGACGCCAAGCATCTGTGACAACCAAAGTCTAGTAAAAGTGAAATTCACTCTGTGTATAGTAAAGAGATATCTGCACAGATCACAACATATATCAACCTGGAAATCAAATTACATAAGAACTGAAGCCAACGACTAAATATCTAGGGAATATATAATTTCGTCAAAAATCACAATAGGTGCATGGAATAAACAATGTCCAATTATAGATACAGCAAACTTATCAAAATTATCGAGCATTAATAAAAAAGGTACTCCATTACTCATTCGGCTATGCAGATCACTAGACCTTAACCCATTCCCCAAACGACTCCACGTATTGTGAGGCCAAACAAATCACAAGCATAATGACGATTGTAAACAAACATTTAATTACGTATTATTTAGTCTATTTTGCGAAATTTAATGCCGAATTTTCTTTCAAAAGGAGCTCCAAAGACATCATTTCGTTCATAGTTTGAGTTTTGATCCTCCAATTTCGCAACAGAACCAAACACAGTGCCCAAACAAGCACGCGCGCGTACACTCTTCGTAAATGTTTTAGACTCGAGTTCAAGTCCATTTTCACAACTACGATAACACAAACTAATCTCTCTCTCGCTCTCTTCTGAGCGCGCACACTGCGGCGAAGCATACACAGACAGTGATACACATAAATTTATGTATGAGCGTTTTTTATATTGTGGCAGAGACATACGGGGAGGAAACGAGCGGCTTTCGAGGATTTGACTGTGGATTCATCTCCAGCTTCGTCTTCGTTTAGCGTCTGGAATAGTGAGTGATTGTATCTGCTGCCCCTCACTCTCTTGGAGAGTAGTTAGTTTATGATCTAATTGGATATTTACCTAAAACTAGTACGCCCGCTCGTGCGATGCACGACTAATATTAAAAGTGAGTGATATTTTAAATAAATAAATATACATATTAAATGTAAGTAAATATAATTGATATTGTGTATAAATATAAAAATCATCAAATATCAAAAGCAAGTAAATGATAATGAGTATCATTATGTATCATATAATATTCTAAGATTTACTCCTATAAATTTATACAAATCTAAATATCACCTTTAAAATATACTTTTAAGCTAAAGAGTTCTAAAATGAACAAATTATAAGTTTAATCTTTTTAGTCGCATAAATATTAAAAATGATGTCTAATAAAAATACTATAAAAATAAAATTAAATTAATAAAGAAAAGGGAATGAAATAGGGAAAAGATATAACCGTGAAATTCAAAAGAATGGATTTAGGAGAGAGAAGATGATAGATGAGAGAGGAGAGAGAAAAAGAAATAAATTTATGACTTTAAATGATAATAACTTATTTATTTTAAATTTATTTTTTGTAATTTTACATCAAATTAAAGATCTTTTCGTTATCTTTAGTTTAACATCCATATTGAATATATTTTTATGAATTAAAATTGATGATTTTTAAAAAAGAAGCAAAATTGAAAAAGAAAGATGAAGAAAGAGAAAATTTGATGGGAAAAAGTTTACGTTAAACTGGTGTTTTATATATTATATAGATATTGTGATAAAAATTCCAACTAAATAAATATCCTACCCAACCTACTCGGGTGGGACCCGGAGACACCCGCCCCGCAACTCTAATGCTTTCCCGCCAATCCTCATTTCCCGCCGTATTGAGCATTTGTACACTACCATATAAACTAATCTCAGCCCCAACAACCTCACTCTCAATTTCTTCAACCTTTTTTCCATTTATACAGCTTCCGGCAGCAATCCCAAAACAGATATGCCGGCCTTCGCAGCTCGCCGTCAATCACTGTCGTCAGATCCGACCTATGAGACCAGAGTTGCCATTACACCTAGGAAAAGCCGTCTGAGATCCGATTCGGATGCTGCAATCGGATCGCCGCTGCGTAAATCTCCTCGTTTGTGCAAAGAAGGCGGCCCTAATAGTTCCCCGAAGATTGATGTGAGCATTCTCACTCTGTAAATCTTGATGTTATCTACAGTTGTCCGGATTTTGTAATTTGATGGGAGATGTTATATTTTGTTTTTAAAACCAAAGTATTTTTGGCTGCTGGTATATTAGCTGTTTTTAAGATGATCTCGAGGCCAAATATGATCAGTTAGTCTTAAATTTTACTTTGGATTTTCACCAATTACGACAGGTGATCCGAAAATGCCTGAAATCATCATTGAATTTGAGTGGATCGCCTCAGGAAAAGCGATTATATGAGAATTTTGTCGAGAGACAGACTTGGGATCCAAGAGGTTAGTATTCATTATTAGGAGATGGTGTTCTATAAGTATATATACAGGTGTTTCAGATAATGATTATGCACGAATCATGATTTGTTTCGGATTGGTTAGTCCTTACATGGTTATATATTTGCTAGCAGAGGAGACGCAACTAAGAGCTGTTAATGAGGCATTGCATGTATCAACTGCCCCAACGAATGTTGTCTGCCGCGAAAATGAGCAGAACCGAATCTTGGATTTCTGCAAGAAATGCGTCAAGGAAGAGAAGGCTGGAAGTCTGTATGTCTGTGGGTGCCCGGGAACTGGGAAGACATTGTCGATGAAAAAAGTACAAGTGATGCTTGTCGATTGGGCAAATAAGGTATCATTCTTCGTTGCTGCATCTAAAATTGGTTTTTCTTAGTGACATAGCATATTTGGATAGCATGATATTCAATTTGTCATAAGTTTGCCCATTTTCATTATTTCTTTGTCAATCCAATGGTTAACTCACGATTCTATAATTCACTGATGCTATCAATTATATGTCTATCTGAATTTTGGGTTGCCATGTAAAATTTTGAGTCGAGACTGGCAATTAAATGTGACTTTCCAATTAAAACATTGTTAGTTGCATGAATTAGGAACCTTAATCAGATTTTTCCTTTGATCTTGATTTGGGAAAGAAGTTGAGCTTAGGCACATTAGATCTCCCATTTGTGATCAATAGCATGCTTCTCCCATTATCCGGAGATTTCATCTTGTTAATAGTCACATGCATTTTCTTTTCTGTGGGAACCAGGAAGGTGTACAGCCTCCAGATATATTGTCCATCAATTGCACTTCTCTTGCAAACATGAGTGAGATTTTCAGCAAGGTATGTTGATGCCATGTATGTGTGAATTCAAACCAAGACCCCAGAGTTTTAACACCTTGCTCTTATAGATTCTTGGGCAAAATCATTCTGGGAAGAATTCTAGTCGTTCTACATCATCTTTGCAGCAGCTTCACAACTTGTACTCTCAACAACAACCTGGCATGAAGATGATGTGAGTGTCATGTGCCAATTTTCTTATTCATTAAGCTTAAGCATGACAGTTCCCATTTGTACAGCTTATTTCTCAGTTCTGTAAGTCTTTAGTTGCCATTAAGTAGGAGAGACATTCAAGTTTTCTGAATGCTATTGTTTCTTAACTCACTCAATACTTCAATAATGGTTACAGATTGGTTATAGCTGATGAACTGGATTATTTGATTACCAAAGACCGAGCTGTCCTTCATGATCTTTTCATGCTAACAACTATGCCTTTTTCCAGGTGTATTTTGCTAGGTATGTTAAACAGACCTTTAAAGATGATGTCTTAAGGTTATTCACCCTGAGAGTTGTTTTTAATCTCTTTAACTTATGTATGCAGGGGTTGCTAATGCTATTGACTTGGCCGACAGGTTTATCCCAAAACTACAATCTTTAAATTGTGAGTGCTTGTTTTGAATCAGCTTATTTCTAGTATCTGCTAATTACATTCATTTTGGTGCTTCTGTTTTTTATCCCAAACTCTGAGAAAATAATTATCTCCTCATTTGGAGGTTCTAGTCCTACACCATATAATTATGAGGATCTACTGAAAATTATTTTCCAACCAGATTGTAAGACAAGAATGTTCTCCTTGTGCTTGAGAAGCTTTTCTGATCCCTACAACAATTCTTGAAAACACTCATTGTTGTTTGCTTTCCTCCTAAAGTTGTCTCAGGCTTGCAGAGTTTGAAATGAATGTTTATGTACTTGAAATCTACCCAAAACTTAAATGGATTTCCACTCCACCCAAATCTGTCAAAGAATATTCAAAATGAGACTGGTAAATTTAAATCTACTAGAGAAACAACCACCAATGATATAACATTGATCCTCAATCCTTCAATTCAAATGTAATCTAAAGGGTTTTCTGCAGTATTACGTTTATCCAGTTTACTGGTTTCCCAATTCTTCTAACCTCATTATTTAAGAGTATACCTCATCGCAGATTTAGCTTACATTTGAATTTTTGGCTGTGCTACTGTATTTAGTGTTATGCTTCTTAGCACAGTTTCCTCTCTCTTTTGAACGTACTTTCTACAGAGTTTTCTAGATATCCCAGCTTTTGGTTGATGTAAATAATGTTTTCTAGGTAAACCTATGGTCATAACCTTTTGTGCCTACTCCAAGGATCAGATTATCAACATTCTTCAAGAAAGACTAAGGGTAAGCATAGAAAGACATTACTGGATGTCATACATACAGGAGTAACATACTTTTGAATGCTGAAGGCAAATCTAAAACATTAGATGACCTACTGGGATCAAGTTGATTGAAGGCTCCTGTACAAATCAGTTCCTGGCATACCCTTATTTTAAGTATATCTAAGCAAATAAAGAGGGAAGCAGATAAAGAACTGGAAGGTTAAAGATCACGAAATATATAAAGAACATTCTAGCTTTATCTCATCACAATGCATATAAATAAGTATTCTCTGATATCGAATAGTTAACAATTTGTTTTGCTTGGGTAAATATTATGTCACTCTAACATAACTGCAATTTTGACAGGCACTTCCCTATACTGTTTTCCAGCCACAAGCACTGGAACTCTGTGCCAGGGTGAGCTCAATTTCTTTTCCTCTGGAACATTAAAACATGTGGTTCTGTTTTCAGTCTCTCTCTTCAGATTTCTTGCTCCTTTATCGGTGTTAATAAGGGTCAGTTTGACATGTCTTATAAATATTCTGAATGATGTTTTTCTATTTCTGCAGAAAGTTGCTGCAGCATCTGGAGATATGAGAAAGGCTCTTGCAGTGTGCAGGTTGATATTTTTACACTTATGTTTGCATACCCATTTGTATGTTAGGCTCAACTGATTCCAAACTAGAGTAGTTGCCATACTTTTAGGTCCCTTAGGAAAATGGGTTAAGTTACTACTAAGACCATGTGTGTGTTGGTCCACATTGAACCTGCAATAACAAGAACTGATCAATGTATACTTTTCAGGAGTGCGATTGAAATGCTAATAGGTGACTCTGTGTTATCATCATTAGATGAGACTCAAGATCAACAAAAGCCTGCTGCAAATGGTACGATGTCTAATCAAGTAAGTAACACGATAAACAAAATTATCTACTTACTTTTCTCATTTCTACCCACAATGTTCTATTATGAAACTTAGTGTTTTAAAATTTGTTTTGAAACTTCTCTTCATTTCATATATGCACTGTGAAGATTTCAATTATGCCTTTTTAAAGGTTTGGGAACTTTTGTAGGTAAGAATCGATCATGTTGCTGCTGCATTATCAAAGGTGTATAAATCGCCAGTAGTAGACATAATTATATCTCTGCCCCAACATCAACAGGTAGGATAAATTTGCAACATGGTGGGATTTTTTCACGATGGCATACTTTATGTAGTTAAATAGTTGATCTAAAGTCAATTCTCTTTCAATCTTTTGATTCAAAGTAATCACCAGTCTTATGAGTAATGAACAATTTACACTTTTCTCTATATGTCCATATGCTTTGTTAATGAAAACTATTTCCCCAGATCATACTCTGCTCAGCTGTGAAGCTTTTTCGAGGGGGAAAGAAGGACACAACTCTTGGAGAGGTATGCTTTCCATCAAATTTTGGAACCAATATTAACATTTCTAACGTTGGGACTAAATGCCACTCTTTATATTGCTGCAGTTGAATAAATATTACGTGGATGTTTGTAAATCGACTTCAATCCCTCCAGTTGGCATCTTGGAACTTTCAAGCATGTGCAGGGTGCTAGACGACCAGGTAAAACTTATTATTCATGATCATGCAAACACAAACATCTACAGTACTATGTATGGAATATTACAAACGCTCTTTTCTCATGGAAATAAAATATTTCAAATTGCAGGGAATTCTTAAACTTGGACAATCACGAGAAGATAAGCTAAGAAGAGTGACATTAAAGGTTGATGGAGCAGACATTGTTTTTGCACTGCAGGTACTCTACTATGCCAATTTTCGTGTGTGTGAGTAATATTTCCTCAAGTTCTATATTTGATTGCGATAACGTTGGGAACAGGGAATCCGATTCTTCCGGAACTGTCTGCAGTGATTATTTGGAGAAGAGTTGTGATCCTTTGATGGTTATTGTGAGGCCAATTTTCTGCATGAAACCAAATCAAGGAGGTAAAGTTAGTAAACCTCATTCTTATTAATACACTTTTTGGTTGCATTTATCATCATTTTATTAACATAAATTATCTCTCTCTCTATGAACATGTATAGGCAAAACAACACATGCAGCACCTACGTTGCTCAAGTTGCTCCATTGTTGGCATTGTTGCAGTTGGAAAAATCGGGATGTATCATCTCTGTGCTCAGTAGAAATACTCAACTGTTATGAATGAATATAAAGACATACTGCTTGAAGCGAATGAGCTTATATGGCATGTTTGTGCAAGTAAACACAATGAAGAATATGAAATGGCAAGAAGCAAGGAAAACCATACACTGTAATGTGTCTAAGACTCTAAAACTGTAAATTATTTTGACATTTCTGATAGTGAAGATAGAAAATGTGTGATTCTTCAGCAGTCCATTGATATTGAGATGCATTTGGCTGCGGTTTCTTACAAGTATTGTCGATAAGAATTCAGTCATTTTTTGTTTTTTTGAGGGGCAGTCATTTTTTGTTTTATGAATATATTTCCATTTTTCTGGAAGAGGCATACAAACTTAATTCAGTTTCTATTGTTTATATCGATTCACTGACTTGAGCGTCGGATGCCCTTTTATCGACACCTCCACCGGTGCTCATCGGAGGGCTCTAACGTTGCTTACTGTTTCAGGTTGCTAAGTGCTCGTCGATACAGACGTCGGAGGCCCTTCTATTAATTCATTACTTTTATTAGATAATTTTTTAGATGGATATATTTATTTATAAGCCTTATCAATAGCTATAGATATAAAGTATTCTTTATAGATTTGGGTGAAAAATAAATGTATATTAAAATAAATTTATATTTTATAAATATAATAATAAATATATAACATGGGTAAAATAGAAAATTCACAAATTGTGCCTTAGACTGCATTAGGCTCTTTTTCTATTAGTATAGATATAGATATAGATATAGATATAGATATAGATATAGATTTTTGGCCATATTTGTTTATTTATTTACTTGGTGAGGAATTGCAAACTATTTATGAATACTTATAAAGGTAATTATTGTTAGGAAATTAGACGCAACTAATTCCGCCCGGGATCTAGTGTGACGCAATATTTTGGATATCGACCGATATGAAACGAGAAAAATAAATGACACCGATATTTTTAACGTGGTTCGGCCAAACTGCCTACGTCCACGGACCCACACCAATATATTAGAGAATCTCAAAAGGAGGAGTACAACAAAATTACCACACTGTATTTTGTATCTGCCTACGCAGAGGCTATCTCTCAACTCACTTTTATCACTCGTGTATAACTTCCACACTGAAGTTTTCTCTCACAAGATTTTTCTCTCTCTCTCTTTCTCTATCTCTCTCTAGCAGAAAGCTTTGATGGTTGTTTGGTGTGTTTGGCAAGTGCTGCGGAGGAGATTATTTATAGTGAAGGAATTGGAGGTGGTAGGTGAGATGTGGTTGGTGAGAGGTGGTTGGTGAGAGGTGGTTGGTGACACCCATAAAAGAAAGCTGCCACCTTTGACTAACAATCTCCCACTTGAAGACTGATTTCAATCTGTCTTCACACCTCGATCAACGCAGCAGCCTTTCTGTCTTTGTCATTCTAGCAAACCAATTGAAGCTGAGCACAACTTCAATTTATCAATGGTTACTGCCTTTGTAAGCATGTCGGCTGGATTTTGAGCTCCTTGGATCTTTTCAAGTATTAACACCTCATCCTCCAACAGAGATCTGATGAAATGATAACGAAGTCCAATATGTTTCGTTCTAGAATGAAATGCTGAATTCTTTGCCAGATGTATCGCACTCTGACTATCGCTGTGCAAGACATTCTTTGTCTGATCAAAACCCAATTCTGCCAACAACCCTTGTAACCAGATCATTTCTTTGCTAGCCTCGGTGATTGCCACGTACTCTGCTTCTGTAGTGGATAAAGCAACAATCTTTTGTATCTGCGAGATCCAACTAACAGCAGTCGTGCCAACAGTAAAGACATAACCGGTAGTGCTTCTCCTGCGATCTACCTCACCGGCAAAATCTGCATCTACAAAACCTTGTAGTGCTACATCACCTCGTCGAAAACACAAGCATCTATCAGTAGATCCACGTAGATATCTCAATATCCACTTTACTGCTTCCCAATGCTGCTTTCCTGGATTTGCCATAAATCTGCTCACAACTCCCACTGCATGAGCGATATCTGGTCTAGTACAGACCATGGCATACATCAGACTTCCAATGGCTGAGGCGTAAGGAATTTTAGCCATGAAGTCTCTTTCCTCCTTAGTCTTTGGAGAGTGCTCTTTGGATAGGCGGAAATGGTTAGCTAATGCTGAGCTAACCGGTTTAGCACTGCTCATGTTGAATCTTTGCAAGATTCGATTGACGTAGTTGGCCTGAGACAACTGCAAAACACCTTTTTGCTTGTCTCTGTAAATTCTCATCCCGAGAATTTGCTTTGCTTCTCCTAAGTCCTTCATCTCGAACTCCGCTGAAAGCTGCCTTTTCAACTTCTTGATTTCGTTCAAGTCTGAGCCGGCTACTAACATGTCATCAACATAAAGTAGCAAGATGATATAGCTGGACTCGAACCTCTTGAAGTAACAACAATGGTCAGCATTGCACTTCATGTAGCCATTTTTCTGCATGAATCCATCAAACTTCTTGTACCATTGCTTCGGAGCTTGCTTCAAGCCATACAGGCTCTTTTTCAACTTGCACACCAGCTTCTCCTTTCCTTTGACAGAGAATCCATCTGGTTGTTGCATGTATATTTCCTCCTCTAAGTCACCATTGAGGAAAGCAGTTTTCACATCTAACTGCTCTAGATGCAAGTCCTCCGTTGCGACAATACTCAGGACCGACCGGATTGTTGTCAACTTTACAACCGGAGCAAAGATATCTGTGTAGTCAATTCCTTCTTCCTGTTGGAAACCTTTGACTACCAATCTTGCCTTATATCGCTTTGAACCATCATGTTCTTCTTTGATTCTGTACACCCATTTGTTGTGTAGAGCTTTCTTTCCTTTGGGCAACTCAACTAGTTCCCACGTCATATTAGAGATAAGAGATTTTATCTCTTCTTTCATTGCAAGCTCCCACTTGACAGAATCTCCGACTTGACATGCTTCTTCATAGAATTCAGGTTCACCAGCATCGGTCAGTAACATCTGATTCATGTACTTCCTGTTTGGAACATGAGGTCGAGATGACCTCCTGGGTATTGGAGTTGGAGCTGGAACTGGAGACTGTGGTGGATCAGCCTCAGAGTTGGGCTCTTCTGTCTGCAAACTTTCATCTGTTTGCTTCGATGTACTGCACTCTTCAGTATCATCTGGATCAACGTATGTTGGATCGTCACTTGTTGTGTCGGTGGACTGCACTGCATTCCTGTCCTTGTACATCACATTTTCATTGAATATGACATTCCTGCTTCGAATGACCTTCCTGTTTTTGTCATCCCAAAAACGGTACCCGAACTCATCTCCACCATATCCAATGAAAGTACATTTTAGTGATTTGGAGTCGAGCTTACTCCTGGCATTATCACTAATGTGTACATACGCGACACAACCAAATACTTTCAAGTTTAATTTCTTTGCCGCTCCAAACTTCCTCAGGTATTCTGTACTCCAATGGTACAGATGGCCCATGGTTAACGAGATATGCCGTTGTGTTGACAGCTTCTGCCCAAAATTGTGTTGGCAGTCCTGCATGTATCCTCATGCTCCTAGCTCTTTCTGTCAACGTCCGGTTCATGCGTTCTGCAACTCCATTTTGTTGTGGTGTCCCTGGCAACGTCCTTTCTAACTTGATGCCATCCTGGTAACAAAATTTCTTGAACGCCATATCTTCGTATTCTCCACCATTATCGGATCTCAACTTCTTTATCCGTAAGCCAGTTTCATTTTCCACCATGGCCTTCCACTTCTTGAACGCCTCGAACACCTCTGACTTGTGTCTCAAGAAGTAAACCCACACCTTTCTCGAGTGGTCATCGATGAAAGTCACAAAGTAAGACTTTCCGCCATTGGATGAAACTGCTGCTGGGCCCCAAACATCTGTGTGGACTAACTCAAGCTTTACTTGCTTCGGAGTTCTACCACTGGTATTGAAACTCACCCTCTTCTGCTTCCCGTAGATACAACTTTCGCAAAAGTCTATATCAACAGACTGAAGCTCTAGTAGTTTCCCTTTCGAATGCATATACTTGAGCCCTTTCTGGATCATGTGCCCAAGTCTTTGGTGCCACAAATTTGCATTCTTCTTGCTATCAGCAACTGCAATTGTCACACACGCATTCATCGTTGTGTATAGGCTTCCAGTATCCTTGCCACGTGCAAGAATCATTGCGCCCTTAGTGATTTTCCAATAATCACCTGAGAAGTGTGTATCACATCCTTCTCTTGACAATTGCTTGACGGAGATCAAGTTCTTCCTCAACTCTGGAATGTGTCTCACGTCCTTCAATTTCCATACAGATCCATTGAGTTTGATCTATACTTCTCCTATGCCCACCACGCTGCATGGGTGATCATCTCCGAGATATACTTCTCCGAAATTTCCCGACATGTAATTTATGAAGGAATTTCGATTCGAGGTGGCATGGAAAGATGCTCCAGAGTCTATGACCCAATACTCGGCCCTTTTCTCCATGGAACATATCAAGGCATCGCCTTCTTCTTCAGCCACAACATTGGCTTCGGTCTTTGTCTCGTTTCCCTTTGAAGGTACTTTACACTGCGTTCTGTAGTGTCCGACCTGACTACAGTTCCAACATTCAACAGACTTTGATTTGTTGGAATTCTTGTGGATCTTGGAGCTCTGCCTGCCATTCCTTGACTTGCTCCGTCCACGCCCTTGACTTCTGTTTGAGTTTCTGCCTCTGCTTTCTGCATTTAAAGCGGCACCTGAAGTGGAGACTACATCTGACTGCCTCCGGATCTCCTCGGTTAAGATCATGCTCACGACATCATCGAACTTCATTTTGGACTTACCGGCAGAGCTGCTAATGGCCGTAACTGTGCCATTCCAGCTCTCAGGTAACTGCCCAAGAATTAACAAAGCCCGGACCTCATCATCGAATTTGATGTCCACCGTGGTAAGTTGGTCCGTCACTTCGTTGAACTCGTTCAAATGTTCTCCAAATCTTCCGCTCTCCGTCATTTTCATATTGAACAATTTCTTGATCAAATGAACTTTATTTGCTGCAGACGGTTGCTCGTACATGCTGGATAAAGCTTTCATGAGAGACGTTGTTGTCTTCTCATGCTTTATGTTGAAGGCGACTGACTTTGACAAGGTCAGTCTGATTGCGCCGAGTGCCTTTCGATCAAGCACCTCCCACTCGTCGTCCTTCATATCCACTGGCTTTTCCTTCAAGGGCTTATACAGGTCCTTCTGGTACAAGTAATCCTCCATTTGCATTTTCCAAAATCCAAAATTCACACCATTGAATTTCTCCATTTTGGAAATTTTATCGTCTGTCGACATTGCTCCCACTCGATCAAAAAACACGATAATTTTCTCAAAAAAATCGTTTCTGATGTGGAGGTTCAGTTTACACTGCAACCACAGAGCATACTAAGAATTTTAAAAGAATAATTACCGTTGCGCACGAAACACTGTTCGCAAAATTTACCTGCGCACGAAACACGTGAATAGTACCTGCGCAAGAAAAAAAAATTTCGCCACCAACGTGGCTCTGATACCAGTTGTTAGGAAATTAGACGCAACTAATTCCGCCCGGGATCTAGTGTGACACAATATTTTGGATATCGACCGATATGAAACGAGAAAAATAAATGACACCGATATTTTTAACGTGGTTCGGCCAAACTGCCTACGTCCACGGACCCACACCAATATATTAGAGAATCTCAAAAGGAGGAGTACAACAAAATTACCACACTGTATTTTGTATCTGCCTACGCAGAGGCTATCTCTCAACTCACTTTTATCACTCGTGTATAACTTCCACACTGAAGTTTTCTCTCACAAGATTTTTCTCTCTCTCTCTTTCTCTATCTCTCTCTAGCAGAAAGCTTTGATGGTTGTTTGGTGTGTTTGGCAAGTGCTGCGGAGGGGATTATTTATAGTGAAGGAATTGGAGGTGGTAGGTGAGATGTGGTTGGTGAGAGGTGGTTGGTGACAGCCATAAAAGAAAGCTGCCACCTTTGACTAACAATTATATTTATTAATTTCCTTGATACATAAATCCAGGCATGAATCGCCTTGATTAAAACAACATCCAACAAAAAAAAATACTAGTATAACATAAAATGGATTTAGTCTAATGGAAATTATACTTGCCCTCAAAAGTCATCCCAAATCCCCAACTGCTTGGAACCACGTCGATTTCCTGCATCACAGACCCATCACTAGTGGTGACCTCAAAAGACAGAGTCTTCCCCAGCAGGCTCTGGGTGAGCTGCCAATTCTGGCCCCAGTTGCGGCTCATCCAAGTCCAGTCGGAGCCGGAGCTTCTCACCCTCATGGATTTGACGTCGCCCACGCCTCCGACGTTGTAGACGAGGACGAGCGTCCAGTAATTGTTCCCGCCCATTACGAATTTGATTCCGCCCCTCTTGCCGCACTTGACCCGCCTGTAGGCGACGGGCACCACGCCGGCCCTGTACTCGGCGATCTTGAGGAACATGGGCTGTGCTAGGTCGAAATGTTTCTGAGGTGGGTTGCACCACAGATCCTGTGTCTTGCTGTAGTCGGGCGGGCAGAAGTTGGTCGCCGTCACGCGAATCACGCCCTTCTTGCACGCCTGCGGAGCGTTCACGCACACGATCTCGAAGCATGCTCCGCACGCGGCCCCGTCGTTGAACAGGGCGGTGCTTAGAGCCGTCGTCTCTTGGCCGTACCCTTGCTGGAACACGTTTGTGTATCCACATGCTCCTCCTACCAAAAACCAAAAAATTAATTAGGCTACATGTTTTTAAATATGTAATCCTTGTATACGTGCATGCATAAAGTTTTCTTTTTAATTTAACAATTGTTTCCTTCATAATTTCTACACCTACACTAGTCATGTTGTATTATTATTAACAAAAATGAGACTATATACTTTCTGCATGTGCTGGCCTAGCGATAGGAGATTAATGCCCGAGGTCCTGAATTCGAGTCCATCGTCATGCGCGCGGTCTTTAAATTTTTTTTATTTACTTATGTCATTTATTAATAAAAATAAAATAAAATGAGACTATATATATAGTAATCACTTCATGATATTATTATTATATATATATATATATATATATATATATATATATATGTACGAGGTAATGTGTTTATTTTACAAATTCTCACACATTTATAACATCCCTACTTATATTTTAAATTTTAAGGACAATTTGACATTTTTAATATACACAAATTTTATTTATTTTAATATAGACAATTAAAAATTATTTTATATATAAAAGTCTTTAATATTATGACAAAATTTATCTACTTTTAAAATATACTATATCATTAAATTTGTAACTTATATATACCAATTGAGGTGGTATATATATAAAGAAGCATATATATGGTTGAAAGTAAATATTTACCCATTCCATCATTGGCATCGGGTGGGCCGTAGAAGGTTGCGCGAGCGAGATCCCATCCATGCCCTTCTAAGATAGTAGTATCGTTGTCACTTCCACTCGCATTAACACACAAAAATACTGCACAAATGCCTGCTAAACCAAGCAACATCACTTGATCAAAACCCATGTGTAACTAAATTAAAATCTCAATATATATCTATTATATTGGAATATTAATTAGTACAATGGATCAAGCTAGCTAGCTAGTTATATGTTTCTTGACACGTTGTGGACGTCTATTTATAATCGTCATGAAAGTTTGCTGCCAAAGTTTGTCATGTTGACTCACTTGTATTAGCAATATAATTCTTCAAATCTGATATGGAATATATACGAACGTCAAAATATACATATATGCGGGTGTGGGAAATATTTGGATAATCACATTTGATGAAATTCAACTGAATGGGATTTTGCATTTGCTCAAGTTAGTGATGCGAAATACTCCACAAATATTCACAAAACAACAATTAAATAGGTCAATTTTCTCAGAATTTTTTGCCTTTTTTCAGAATAAGTATATGTAGTCTATGTATATCATTATGAGAAATATATAATATATATCCTATTATTTGTAGTCTATGTTTTTTTTTTTTGTGTGGCAAGGGGGCGACGCAAGGAAACGGGTAAAAATCATTTAGGAAAGCAGCATGGATTATATATGTCAGACATTTGATTGTGTAAACTGTTCATATTTAGAAGGTTTGGTTTGACTTTGAGCTTTCATAAAATTCATGTTGGAACAAATAGCTTATTTAATGTCATGATTACTTTGTAATTAATGATATTAAATGATATTTTTGGAATCTACATGTTGAGTAGATTAATTTGGTATAGTTACTTGTTCTAATCTGTAAAGAATTAAATGAGTAATTAATGCCCAAAGATATCCATGGTTCGGACCACCTGTTTGCCCAAACAGTGCACGTGGTGACGGTTAAGGACCGAAGAGACACGACGGTTCGGACCACCTGTTTGCCCAAACCGACGTGGCAGCGGTTGAGGACCGAAGAGACATGATGGTTTGAATCTGTTTGTCCTAACAGTGTCACGACCGGCCTTAATTAGGGATAATTAAGCCGGGAAATCATGACTGGGGAAGGGAAATTAAGAAGCGGGTTTAGAAAGGGGCGTATGAAAGAATACTCAAAGAACTTGAATACGCGTGAAATATTCCTTAAAAGGGAAAAGGCATAGTTCGCATAAAAAGGGTACTCAAAGAACTTGTATACGCGTTATATTCCTTAAAAGGAAAAAGACATAGTTCGCATAAAAAGAGTACTCAAAGAACTTGTATACGCGTTATATTCCTTAAAAGGAAAAAGACATAGTTCGCATAAAAAGGGTACTCAAAGAACTTGTATACGCGTTATATTCCTTAAAAGGAAAAAAGGCATCGTTAGGGGCTTGGCTAAAACATTATCAGAGTTTGCAACGGAAGGTGTAACTGAAATAATCAGTGTTTACAGCGGAATGCATAACTGAGATACATGTATGAAGACATGTATCCTTTCTGAGCCTACTTTAAGTTCAACAAAAACTCCACTCAGCAACACTTCATCGCCCATCACAGCTCAACCTGCACAATCATAAACATCGAAGGGCTAAGTACAAAAGTACTTAGTGGGCAGTTGCCAAGCATATAACATAACAAAACACAACATCGCATAAGAGGCATAAGTTTCTTTCATATCCTTTGCTCATTAAACATTTCCAAATTCATAAACAGCATGAGCGCATTCTTCATCATTAACAATCATCAACACGCATCGTGTCGTGGAGAAGGCCTTCCCCAACGAACACGGGCATCGCACCGTGAAGGGGGCCTCCCTCAGCGGTCACGGCATCGTACTATTGAGGGAGGCCTCCCCCAATAGACGCTGTAACACTGGCATACTGGCATCGCGCCGCTAGGGAGGCCTCCCTCAGCGGACACGGGCATCGCGCCGTGAGGAAGGCCCTCCTCAGCGGACACGGCATCGTACTGTTGAGGGAGGCCTCCCCCAACAGACGCAAGCATCAAACATAAGCATAAACTTATCAGCGTAAAGCATTCAAGCGTAAATAAGCGTAATCAAGCGTAAATCATTTAGCGTAAAGCATAATAAAGCATACCACACTTGAAGATCCAATTTGCATTTTAAAGCATAACACATGCATAGCATTTTATTTACGCGTAAGAAATTGCCCACCTGATAGCAAAGTTTTGCTAAGGTACTCTAACTCCTTGTGTAGTTCTTACTCTTGCGCTTGACCTTAATCACGAGAATATAAAATAAGACATTGCCTCGAGGAAAATTCTTAATTAATGAGAAAGCGTAATTGTAACTATGCATGAATCTGATATGCATGAACTAATACTCTGAGCGATAATCGGGAATTCTACTATTAATCCTCGTTAATAGATTTAGCTAATTCTCGTCTAGCGCGGTCGAATAAAACTGTGATTCTTCCTTCCTCATCGGAATATTCTAGTCGTGAAATAAACCTCGCATTTGTACTTGATTGAAAAAGGACTAACTCGGCTTTAAACGAGGTGTGACCTTGTAGAAATTATCGGGCTTTTCGATAGAAGCATCATTACTAGCGTAACCTCAAATAATTAATAGGCTCAAAAGAGAGTAGCCAATTAATTAAATAAACCAGTGGCTTAAATGAAATAAACAATAATGGCTTGCTTTAAAGTCGGAAGTCCAAAAACATTAATTAATAAACTGGGCGGCTCATTACTGATAAATAATTGGGCTCCATCAAAAATTGATACTGCTAGGCTTAGCTCAAAGGAGTAACTTCAGCTCAAGCTTTAAAAGAATTAAAGCCCAACTTAAAAAGTCTTCGACCCAAAACAATTAAAATAGGGGTCCAAATAATAATTAATGTGGACTGAAAAGAATTAATCTTAGCCCAAAAAGGCAATTTAATCGGCCAAAATGATGAATTAAACTGGCCCAATGAAATATAAATGGGACTAGAATAATAGCCCATCATAAAATATGCATCAGCCCAACTCCTTAATTAAATCAAGCCCAACTTAAAATAATTCGGCCCACAATAAATTAAAAGGGAAAGCCCAATATATGCTAGCCCATGTGAAATTAAGGAATATGGTTCTGGGCCCAAATTAATGGGATAACAAACAGCCCATCTAAAAAAAATACTCCAAAATCGGCCCATAAAGAAAAAGAAGCAGCCCATTCCAAAATAAAAGAATGGCCCAAGTAAAGGAAATAAACTTAAGCCCAAACAATTTCAAAACTCTCTCTCTCTCAAAGAAACACACACACACAGACGCACGCTTCTAACCCTCTCTCTCTCTCGATCCGTCTCCAGCCGAGGCGGGCGTCGCCGCCGCTGCCGGCGCGGCCGTGCCTGGCAGAGGGCGGCACACCTTGCCGTCTCACTCTCCTCTCTCTCTCAAGGAGCTGCTCGCCCCTTCCTCTCCAGCCTGCTCGTTCGGCGCCCCTCAAAATCCGGTCGGTTCCACCTTCTCCGGCGGTCCAGCCATCGTCCGCTATCACCGGCGTCGGCCTTCTACACGTCTAGCCCAGCGCCCCCTTTTCTCTTCATCGCAGAGCCCTAAATCGGGCCATGGATCTGAAATATCATCGTTGCCGCTGTTGCTACTCTTTCGTCCGGAATCCAGCGACTCAAACGGCGCCGGTCGTCGTCTGGGAGTGGCTGCTGCTTCGCCTGGAGTCGCCGCCGACTGGAGTTGCTGCTGCTCCGGTCCTGGTACCGGTCTTCTTCTTCTCCCCCTAGATCGGTAACGCCGTAGCTGTCGCCTTCAAGTCTCGGTGAGGCCGAGAGAGTTCGCCCCTGTCACCGTTATCGTCACTCAGTCCCCACCGGACGAGGCAGTCGGCCCTTTTCTTTCCCGGCGTCGTTCAGCTTCCGCCAGCTCCGTCCGGCGTCGGGGTTTGGCAGTTGCTTGGGCAGTCGGCCCTTATTCTCCAAAGCTAAGTTTAACTTCTATGCTATTATAAATCCTCGTTCGTGAATCTCTTGATGAACTATAGCTATCAAAGTGTAATATACACCCATTTCCTGAAGCTTTTGTTCTATGTCGATTATGCAAGGGTTCTACTAGCTATAGTGGCTTGTTTCTGTACCAAGAGTTTCTTAGTGCCTTGTGAAGGAAACATAGGTAAAAATTGATTTCGTGATTGCTTAATCTATGCATATATATACACACCTGTATACTATGTATTTCCTTTTAAACATATGCTTGATGATATGATATATGAACTGGAGCTGAGCTTAGTATATACCTGCTATGCTTGGTGTTGGTGGCTGTTTGTTGCTATTGAATTCAATGAGAAATTTAGGCTTGTAATTGATGTTGGCTGCTGTGGTGTTACTAGATGAACTGGAATAGCTCTGAAATAATTCAAGATTGATGTTCTTGTATTAATGCAGGTGGAATATGGAAAAAGGTGATGAAGAAAGTTGAAGAAAGCCTACTTCCTTGAAGTTTGGCAGCAGTGCAGTAAATGATTTCTTCCTCCAATGCTTCGAGTGTTGGGGTACTACTGGACTGGAGCACCTTGAAATCTTGGCAAAGTAGTTAAGCCAAGTCTTCCTTCTCTTTGTGATTGCCGGTGCGAAATGGAAGGAATGGGTGAAGTGTTGGAGTTGGTGGGGAAAAATGTAGTGGAGAAGTTGGTGGAGTGGAAGAGTAGGTGTAGTGGTGGGGAAGCAAATGGTGGTAAATTCAACCTTGTAAAATACTATACAATTTTCCCCAAGCTGGGAAGTAGATTGTATTCTTGAACTGTAATAAAATACTGGCTTATATTCTCTATCATCCGTTATTGTATCTGTTTGATATCTTTTTCCTTGCCTGCTAACTTGATAAACTATAATATAACTTAAATTAAATCCGTAGATTTAATCTGCTTTGCTGTCGGAATAAATCCTCGACTTCTAGTAGCATTAATAAAATATAACTGCTTCCGTTTCTCGATTAATAAATAACTTGACTTTGCTAAGTCAATTAAAAATAATAATTATTGAATAGCTCAATAATCCTCGTCGCGTTTTTCTCATGCATACAAAAGCATACGGCTAAAATAATACTCCATCTCTGATAAAAAAAAATTAGGATCATAAACTGAATTCATATATAACTGGTAACTGGGTTTCATTTACTGAAAGATGCGATATTAATTATCGCGATACCATATTAAATAAAAATAAAAAGTGCGGGTCATTACAAACAGGGCACGTGGCGACGGTTCAAGACCGAAGAGACATGCCAGTTCGGACCTCCTGTTTGGCCAAACAGTCACGTCAGTTCAAGAAAACCCCTGGACTACTATAAATAGGGCCCTCCAAAATGAGATTAAAAACACCAACGAATTCGGATAATCAATTTGTCATATTAGGTTAGTTTACATACTCAGTCCCGAGTATCAAGTCGTTCGACCGGATAGCGAACTCCTAGTGCTAAGGACTCGTCTATCATCCCTAAACCGTTGTATTTTGGGGGCAATTACTGTAGATCCGCGAGCACAGAGCGGAAGTAATTTTGCCTTATGGAGAGAGAATTTATTCTCGCCTCAGTTCTGCATCCTTACATTTATCGTCATTTTATTTTCTACACTACCAAATAACAATCGTAAGGCAAAATTAGTGTGGAAAGATGACGACATGAAGCAACACCAACAACATCAATGTTCCAACTATTCCGGTCAACGTTCCAAATGCTCCAGCACCTGCCGAAAAGTCGGAAAAATTCTCAGGTTCTGAATTTAAACGTTGGCAATCAAAGATGCTTTTCTATCTTACTACTTTGAATATGGCTTTCTGAATGAGTCTCCTCCAACTGTGGAGGAAAACGAAACTGATCCGCAAGTGCGTATCGCATATGATGCATGGCATCACAGCAACTTTCTGTGTCGCAACTACATTCTGAATGGGCTAGACAACACTCTCTATAGTGTTTATTCTAGCACCAAGACGTCCAAGGAGTTATGGGACTCATTGGAGATGAAGTACAAAGCAGAAGATGTCGGCTTGAAAAAATTTATAGTCGGTCGTTTTCTGGACTATAAAATGATGGATAGCAAGACTGTTGTTGAACAAGTGCAAGAGATTCAACTAATCATGCACGACATTCTTGCCGAAGGTATGGTTTTGTCTGAATCCTTTCATGTGGCTGCAATGATAGATAAATAACCACCACTCTGAAAGGACTTCAAGAACTATCTCAAGCACAAACGCAAGGAGATGGGACTTGAAGACTTGATTGTTCGTTTGCGAATCGAAGAGGACAATAGACTCTCCGACAACAAAATGAACAAAACCTCTATGGAGGCAAAAGCAAATCTGGCCGAGTCTAGCAACAAGAAGAAACGCAAGTTTAAAAGCAAAAAGCCACACTCGAAGAATCAAAAGAGGATCAAAGGCGATTACTTCAACTGCGGCAAAGCCGGACACATGGCGAAAGATTGTCGCAAACCGAAAAATGTTAAAGAAGAACTTTGACATGAAAGATATGGGATTAGCGGATGTGATTCTAGGAATTAAGATCCTTAGAACACCCGAATGAATAGTCTTATCACAATCTCACTATGTTGAGAATGTGCTTAAGAAATTCAAAGCGTTCGATCTACCTCCAGCTAAAACACATGTTGACTTAAGTATGCACTTAGCCAAAAATCGAGGAGAACCCGTATCACAATCGGACTATGCTAGAATTATTGGAAGCCCAATGTACTTATCAAATTGTACAAGGCCAAACATAGCATATTTTATTAGCAAATTGAGTCGGTTTACAAGTAATCCTGGAAAGGATCATTGGACCGCATTGATAAGAGTGTTGAGATACTTAAAACACACAATATCTCATAGTATACACTATTCGAGATATCCCGCAGTTTTGGAAGGGTATTGTGATGCCAATTGGATATCCGACACTAAAGACTCTAAATCCACAAGTGGGTTTGTATTTACCATTGGTGGAGGAGCAATATCATGGAAGTCTTCTAAGCAAACTTGTATAGCCCGATCTACAATGGAATCAGAATTTATTGCTTTAGACAAAGCCGGCGAAGAAGCCGAATGGTTAAGAAACTTCGTAGAAGATATTCCCTGTTGGAAAAAACCTTTGCCTCCGGTTATGATACATTGCGATAGCATGGCTGGCATAGGGAGAGCAAAGAATAGTTTGTATAACGGTAAATCTCGACATATTCGTCGAAGACATAATACCGTTAGACAATTGATCACTACAGGAATAATGTGCATTGACTATGTAAAGTCAAAAGACAATATTGCGGATCCGTTTACTAAAGGTACTAGTGTATAACCCGTCGAAATTCGACGGGACTTTAAATTTTGATTTAAATTATTTATATTAATTTCAATTATATTCGTCAATTAAATGTTCATTTTTTGCTAGAATAATAAAAATACTCTTTAATATAAATTTTGTATAATTTTTTTATATTGACGGATAAAAATTAATTTAAGATCTCATATACCGTATAAGCATCATCTCATCTCAACTCTATAAGACCATAAGATCATCAAGAACTCGAAAGACAATAATTAACTTTTGAACGCCAAACTTTTGAGGATTATCTCGTCTGGACCCTGAAACAATATATCTGACTTTTATGCGTCAATCCTTTGAACATCACTATTTGATACTTTAAATATCATAAATTACTTCTAAACATTATTTTCATTAGGAGCTTGAAAGACCAGGACTGACTTGTGAGATTATACAATCTGAAGCTTATAAGATCATAACTAACTTTTAAATATCATCTTGTATGGAGCTTGAAAAACCATAACATGATTATGTGCATCATCTCATTTGGAGTTTAAAATACCATAACTAACTTCTAAGATCATAACTAACTTCTAAACATCATCTTGTATGGAGCTTGAAAAACCATAACTGAGTTATGTGCATCATCTCATTTGGAGCTTAAAATAGAATAATTGAGTTTCAAGCATCATTTCGTTTGGGATTTGAAAGAATAAAATTGGCTAGTAAGCATCACCTTGTTTGAAATTTGAAAGACCATAACTAAGTTTTGAAAATCATCTCGTCTAAGGCTTAAAAAATTGATACGAGATTCAAAGTATATTATATCAATTTATTTAGTATTTCAATTGGTAAATTTTCATAAAAAAATCAATGTGTAATCTAATTTTTTAGAAAAAAATTGTGCAATATATCTTATTTTATGACCAAATTAAAATGAAGAAATAATTTATTTAATTACAAGTATTTATTTTTAAAAAATTAAAATTCAATAATTTTTATTTAACCAAATAAATTTGATCAACTTAAATTGACAAAGCAATTCAAATTATTCTAATCTCAATCATTCCACCAATTAACTGTGAGTTTTTGGTTTAGAAAGTAAGAGTATCCTTTTATATAGGTTTTATTTTGGTGAAATCTCATAAAAAATTAATGTGGGATGAGAAGATTTAGATAAATAAGAATTAATAAATGTGATGTTTTTTTTGGAGAAATATGATAGATAAAAATGCAAAAATACGGTGATGCTACATAGGAGTATTCCATATTTTAATTATATATGTGATGATATTAATATTATTATCGTCCCAAACTCATATATATATATATATATATATATATATATGTGTGTGTGTGTGTGTGTAATATCAATTAATTTCTTGAATTTATTTAAATTTATAAAATATGTATATAAATAAATAAAATACATAAATCAATAATTGGTTAATAATCTCGACAAAATTTACACGAATAATCATCTCGTTGGTAACTCCAAAATATCTCTATCCTTAAAAATTTTTGGATTGAATGCAGTATGCAATATATATTGTAATTTTTTTCTTTTCATTATATAAATTTTTATTATTGTATTTTTTTATTTTTTCAATATGCATTTCAAATATATTAAGTTAAAACTATTTTTTTTAATTATATTTATAAATATGATAATTGAGTTGATATCAATTTTATATAAATATAAAAATTTAAAGTTTCTCGTGCATTGCACGGTGTGCAAATGCTAGTATTACTTTAAACCTCAAATTATTTTTACACTATCAATTATATCCTTAATTATATTTTTTTTTCAAGCCTTGAATTATTAATTTTGTATCAATTGCACCACTTGTCTATTTTCAAACCTTAAGATAGATAATCTAATGTATTCATGAAGATTGAGCCTTTTATTTAGGTTGTGAATTGATGAAGTTTAGTAAAAAATCAATGTGGGATATGTGAAAACAAATGTAAAAATATCATAAAGTGTAGAATTGAGAGTGAAACAATACTAAATTGTGAAAGTGCCACTTGTGATAGAGAATAGTGAAGAACTATTCAATATGTAGCTTTTTATATAATTAATAGATTATTTATTTAAAATACATCTAAGCATCATTTTATTTATTTTATATGACCAAATTCAGCAATAGTAATTTATTTGAATTTATTTTTATTTTTTAATGGCGAAGTTCAATAAAGATCAATGCAGAAATGACAAAATATCAATGTGGGAACAATGATAAGCTAATATATGAATAAATATTAAGCCTTTTATTAAGATATATCATTGTGAGATTAATGTGAGAATGAAGTTTATTTCAAATTATTTTACATGAACAAAATTAAATTGAAGAAATTATTAATTTCGTATATATCTTAGTATCATTTTCTTTATTTATATGACAAAATTAAATTGAATAACTTATTTATTTAAAATACATTTAAGTATTATTTTTTTATACGGCCAAATTCATTTGAATAACCTATTTATTTCGAGAATATCTATACTTTTATTTAGGTTTCCAAATATTGAAATCTAATTATAATTTTCTTAGACTCGAATTATGAAGTTTAGTATAAATCTAATATGAAAAACTATTGCAATTATAAAAAAAAAATATGGAATACTATTTATTTGAAATACATATCATAAATATTTCTTTATCAATGTTTTCCCATAATTAAATTTTATAGAAAATCAATGTGAGAAAGACAGATGGACTAATGTATTCATGGAGATTGACCCTTTTATTAAGGTTATGATTGATGAAGTTTAGTATAAATTCAATGTGGGATAGATGAAATCAAATGTATAAATGTCATATGGTGTAGAATTGGGAGTCACTCTCCATGAATACATTCCCAATTCTACACCATATGACATTTATACATTTGTTTTCATCTATCCCACATTGAATTTATACTAAACTTCATCAATCATAACCTTAATAAAAGGGTCAATCTCCATGAATACATTAGCCCATCTATCTGTCCCACAAGTGCCACATAGGATAGAGAATAGTGGAGAGTTCTCTAATATGTAGATAATTGATATAGTACATAGATAAATAACAAAATATAAAAAATCAAATTTAATGTACATATTTGGATATTATACAATTGATTAAACCCATTTTGAATTTATAAATCCATCCCCGTATTCGTTTGAAAATTAATAAAGAATTATTTACTATACATTTTGATTGAGGACCAATTTATAGTAATACCCACTACTACTCATCCTTATTTAAGTTATTGAAATATATAGATAATTAAATATAATTATAAATCTAATATGAAAAACTATTGCAGCTATAAAAAAAATATGGAATACTATTTATTTGAAATACATATCATAAGTATTTCTTTATCAAGGTTTTTCCATAATTAAATTTTATAGAATATCAATGTGGAAAAGATAGATGAGCTAATATATTCATGCAGGTTGACCCTTTTATTTAGGTTATGAATTGATTCAGTTTAGTATAAATTTAATGTTGGATAGATGAAAACAAATGTATAAATGTCATATGGTGTAGAATTGGGAGTGAAACAAATATAAATTGTGTGAGTGCCACATAGGATAAAGAATAGTGGAGACCTCTCAGTATGTAGATAATTGATATAGTACATAGATAATTAACAAAATATAAAAAATCAAATTTAAGGTACATATTTGGATATTATACAATTGATTAAACTCATTTTGAATTTATAAATCCACACCTGTATGACCAAATTAAATTGAATAACCTATTTATTTAAAATATATTCAAGTATCATTTTATTATTTTATATATCCAAATTCAATTGAATGTGGAAAACTATTGCAATTATAAAAAAATATATATGAAAAACTATGTGCTTGAAATAACATAATTTAAGTATTTCTTTATCTAGATCTTCAGTGATTAAGTTCAATTGAATATTAATGTGAGAATGATGAAAGCTAAAATATGAATGAAAATTAAGCTTTTTATTTAGGTTATGAGTTTAATGTGAAAATGAGGATGATTTCAAGTTATATACATGATCAAATTAAATTGAAGAACTTATTATTTAATATATATCTTACTATCATTTTCTTTATTTTATATGACCAAATTAAATTAAATTGCTTATTTATTTAAAATATACTCCCTCCGTCCATGAAAGAACTTCCTAGGAGGGAGTGGCACGGGTTTTAAGAAAAAATATTGTTGAGTGTATTGAAAGTGGATAAAAGGTAGTTGAGTGTATTGGGAGTGGTGAAAATGTGTTATAATTAATATTGGGAATTGTGAAAAGTGAAAAGTAAAAGGATTATAAGTGGTGGGGTATAGTAAAATAGGTAGGAAGTTCTTTTGTGGACGTCCCAAAAAAGAAAGATAGGAAGTTCTTTCGTGGACGGAGGGAGTATCTAACGATCATTTTATTTACTTTAACCAAGTTCAATTTAAGAACCTATTTATTTCAGAAACATCTATACTTTTATTTAGGTTTGCAAATATTGAAATTTAATTTCGACTTTTTATATTTTGAATTATGAAGTTTATTATAAATTTAATGTGAAAATCTATTGCAGTTATAAAAATATGTGGAAAACTATTTATTTGAAATACATATTATAAGTATTTCTTTATCTATATTTTCCAATGATTAAATATAATATCAATGTGGAAAAAATAGATGGCCTAATGTCTACATGAAGATTGAGCCTTTTATATAGATTATGAATTGATGAAGTTTAGGATAATTTCAATGTGAGATGGATGAGTAAAAATGCCATATAATATAGAATTGAGAATGATCAAAATACTCACTTGTGGGAGTGCCACATAGGATAGAGAATGAAGGAGAGGTCTTCAATATGTATTCTATTTATAATAGATAGATTAATCGTGATCAATTGTATAACGCAATAAGGGGAATGAGATTAAAATCCACACGTTAAGAACTTTTATAGTGGTAACTCAACCATGATGACTGGAGATCCCAAGAACATGGTTCAATGAGAACTAAATTATGGAAGTTCAAGTTGAGCACTTGAAAACTTGCAAAATCCATTCTCGTAGTTGCTCAAGTGCAAAGCCTGCAGCTTGTGGTAAATGGTAAGCCTTTAAAGCTTTTAATGATTCATATAGCCTCAATAGGTGGTGGCAGGATACTCTTTTTAGGAGATCACCTATATAAGTGAAGAAGTGGGGCCGCTTCAATTATCGATAACACTTATGAATCCAAGAAATGGTCCAAGGCCAGAAATGGACACAACGTAAGAACGAAAGATATCAGATCTATTATTGTGTGTATGTTGTTGACTTGGTTTACACAAAAGTTGACCGGTTCAAGACATCGCGTTCACCGAGCAACAAGTAAATCCGATGGCATTACACTAAGGAAGGTTCAAAGCTAACAACTACCTATCCTGATGCAATAATAGGTCGTCGGGACAATTAGTTTTTGCATTTGCATTAATCATCATTCATGTGGGGGATTGTTGGAATAAATAGCTTATTTAATGTCATGATTACTTTGTAATTAATGATATTAAATCTTCAACCCTAACCCTAAACGTTCGGGTTTCGGGCTAGCCCATCAGGCTAATCGGCTTAAAGGCGTAAAAATAAAATAATCATTTGTATTTTGTTATTTTTAATGATCTAATGTATAATGTATAAAATATACATAGAAATCAAATATATAAATTATATAGCAAGCATTAAATGCAAAAATATGAGATATTGTAAAAAACATCAAGATTACATAACATATAAAATAAGTTGGTAATAATAAGATGTTCAACTTTGCTCAAGAAAAAATAATAAAATATCCAACAATAGTTTGAACTCATAGAACCAAAGCATCTCAAAAATACAGAAAAGTGAAATGATGAGACTTTATAATATTTTATCATTTTTTATTTTATATCTAAAATATTCTATGTTAAGTACTCGGGTTTCGGGCTAGCCCTTAGTCGGGTCGACTCTATCGGGTGCCGGGCTAATCGGGTTGTAACTAATTTTATCGGGTTGAAAATATTCAACCCTAATCATCTCGGATGACGAGTTAATAGGGCCAGCCCACGGATTTCGGACTAGATAAATGTATTCTTTATAGATTTTTGTGACAAATAAATGTATATTAAAATAAATTTATATTTTATAAATATAATAATAAATATATAACAGGGGTAAAATAGAAAATTCACAAGTTGTGCCTTAGACTGCATTAAGTTATTTTTTTATTAGTATAGATATGGATATAGATAAAGATTTTTGGCCATATTTGTTTATTTATTTACTTGGTGAGGAATTGCAAACTATTTGTGAATACTTATAAAGGTAATTATATTTATTAATTTCCTTGATACATAAATCCAGGCATGAATCGCCTTTATTAAAACAACATCCAACAAAAAAAAATACTAGTATAACATATAAAATGGATTAATTATTCTAATGGAAATTATACTTGCCCTCAAAAGTCATCCCAAATCCCCAACTGCTTGGAACCACGTCGATTTCCTGCATGACAGACCCATCACTAGTGGTGACCTCAAAAGACAGAGTCTTCCCCAGCAGGCTCTGGGTGAGCTGCCAATTCTGGCCCCAGTTGCGGCTCATCCAAGTCCAGTCGGAGCCGGAGCTTCTCACCCTCACGGATTTGACGTCGCCCACGCCTCCCACGTTGTAGACGAGGACGAGTGTCCAGTAATTGTTCCCGCCCATTACGAATTTGATTCCGCCCCTCTTGCCGCACTTGACCCGCCTGTAGGCGACGGGCACCACGCCGGCCCTGTACTCGGCGATCTTGAGGAACATGGGCTGTGCTAGGTCGAAATGTTTCTGAGGCGGGTTGCACCACAGATCCTGGGTCTTGCTGTAGTCGGGCGGGCAGAAGTTGGTCGCCGTCACGCGAATCACGCCCTTCTTGCACGCCTGCGGAGCGTTCACGCACACGATCTCGAAGCATGCTCCGCACGCGGCCCCGTCGTTGAACAGGGCGGTGCTTAGAGCCGTCGTCTCTTGGCCGTACCCTTGCTGGAACACGTTTGTGTATCCACATGCTCCTCCTACCAAAAACCAAAAAATTAATTAGGCTACATGTTTTTAAATATGTAATCCTTGTATACGTGCATGCATAAAGTTTTCTTTTTAATTTAACAATTATTTCCTTCATAATTTCTACACCTACACTAGTCGTGTTGTATTAGCATTAACAAAAATGAGACCATATACTTTGTTTGTGCATGTGTTGGTCTAGCGGTAGGTGATTAATGCCCAAGGTCTGAGGTCCTGGATTCGAGTCCATCGTCATGCGTGCGGTCTTTAAATTTTTTTATTTACTTATGTCATTTATTAATAAAAATAAAATAAAATGAGACTATATATATAGTAATCACTTCATGATATTATTAGATATATATATATATGTACGAGGTAATGTGTTTATTTTACAAATTCTCACACATTTATAACATCCCTACTTATTTTTTAAAATTTAAGGACAATTTAACATTTGTAATATACACAAATTTTATTTATTTCAATATAGACAATTAAAAATTATTTTATATATAAAAGTCTTTAATATTATGACAAAATTTATCTACTTTTAAAATATACTATATCATTAAATTTGTAACTTATATATACCAATTGAGGTGGTATATATATAAAGAAGCATATGGTGGAAAGTAAATATTTACCCATTCCATCATTGGCATCGGGTGGGCCGTAGAAGGTTGCACGAGCGAGATCCCATCCATGCCCTTCTAAGATGGTAGTATCGTTGTCACTTCCACTCGCATTAACACACAAAAATACTGCACAAATGCCTGCTAAACCAAGCAACATCACTTCATCAAAACCCATGTGTAACTAAATTAAAATCTCAATATATATCTATTATATTGGAATATTAATTAGTACAATGGATCAAGCTAGCTAGCTAGTTATATGTTTCTTGACACGTTGTGGACGTCTATTTATAATCGTCATGAAAGTTTGCTGCCAAAGTTTATCATGTTGACTCACTTGTTTTAGCAATATAATTCTTCAAATCTGATATGGAATCTATACGAACGTCAAAATATACATATATGCGGGTGAGCCAAATATTTGGATAATCACATTTGATGAAATTCAACTGAATGGGATTTTGCATTTGCTCAAGTTAGTGATGCGAAATACTCCATAAATATTCACAAAACAACAATTAAATAGGTCAATTTTCTTTGTTTTTGGATTAATTGGAAGTGAAATCATTGCTAATTTTCTCAGATTTTTTTTGCATTTTTTCAGAATAAGTATATGTAGTCTATGTATATCATTATGAGAAATATATACTATAATATATATTCTATTATTTGTAGTCTTTATCACGTGGCCGGCCGTGCCCTATTCCGATTTTGAAAGTGTTGATGAAAATGTATTAATTAGTTTTTTTTTTCTTTTTTTTTTCTTTTTTGTGGCAAGGGGGCGACGCAAGGAAACTGGTAAAAATCATTTAGGAAAGCAGCATGGATTATATATGTCAGACATTTGATTTTGTAAACTGTTCATATTTAGAAGGTTTGGTTTGACTTTGAGCTTTCATAAATTTTCTATTTACATTAACATACTATTATTATTAATATTATTATTATTTAATTAATATAAAATTCAAAGGATCGAATTAACAATAATCTGCTTGAGAATAATGATTTTTCTAATAATAATAATTTATTAATTAAATTTCAGATAATATATCACTGCAATCCAATTTTTTAAATAGATCGACTACGAAAAATGCATTGTTAACAACGAAAATTTAACAATATCGTACAAATTCAAACCGTACGTACGCCCTGAAACTGTGCCCGTATGTCGAATTGTCATTCCTTAAAATACATCCTCAGGAAATTAAGTATTGTACTATGCATACGCGACAAGAATGTTCTTCTATCGAATCTCTTATGAACATGCAAATTAATAATTATATTATTGAAATATATTTTTACAAGGATAAAACATGTTTGCAACAATTTACTAATTGCGCGACATGATCAAAGCACTACGAGAGTCTACGTAGTAGATGGATATATTCTTGTTACTTGTGTCTATTTACTAGTAGCCTGGAATTCAAGCCAATGACAGGCGCTTAATTTAATTAATAAATATATTAAAAATAAATAATGTTTAATGACTATTCAACCATGAAAGATTAATTTAATATATTTAACGACGCTCCAACTAAAGGGTTAAGTATTAAATAATTAAGCCCCTAACATAGAGGCCCTTATCACGTTTAGATCCCTATAGTCGAAGTTGGGCCAACTAAACCCTCAAACTGCCTAATTTCGAACAATCGAGCCCTCGCCTCTAACGGTCAGTTGATGCCGTTTGTTTTCATTTTTTTTAATCGGTGGGCCGCAGATGAATTCTACGCCGGAGCGGCTCTCAGTTCTTGGGCGAAAATATCTTGCCTCAAATCCAGCAATACCAGTTGGAGATCGACGCTATTATTTGCGAACATGTAATGCTTCTGATGCACCAATTAGATTTGTTGAATTCTGATCGCAAGGATTGGAGAATCGGTGATGAAAACGTTGAGAGAGAAAGACGATCAAATCAAGAAAATGGCGAAATTGAATCTAATGCTTCAGGAAAAGGCCAAGGGCCTCTACGTTGAGAACCAGCTATGGCGAGAGATGGCGCAGACGAACGAGGCGGCGGGGAATTCCCTGCGCACCGACCTCCAACACACCCTCGCTCAATTCGGCTCGGCAGCGGCAGATGAGGAGGAAGTGGAGTTGTGTGGCAGCTGTGACGACGGGAGGGATATCGACGGCGGAAAGACGAACCCACATCGACGACGGGAGGAAATGGAACCCACATCGGCAGCCGGAAATACTCTGATGCTTCATCTTCTTCGAGGGCTCGATTGGAGAGAAAGCCCAGATCTTTGCCCAAATTAACTATTTTAATTCAGTGATCGGGGGAATTCAGTGAAGGTTTCGAAGAATAATTCTGAAAAATTGAGGGAGACACCATTGTTCAAGAGCTCAACTCTAGTTGGCAGCTCAGGTGTTTGACGAAATGTCGTAGAAGAGTCTAATGGTGACAATGGCAGCGCTGCGTCTGCGGTTGTGCAAATTTGATGGAGAACTTGAATTTGATTGCGATGGAGTCTCGAAATCTGCTTCTGCGGTTGTTTTCGGTGAGCTTGGCGAAGAAGAAGGGGTGGGTCCCACCACCAACGAAATAAAAAAATAATAATTTAAAATAGTTAACGGTGTTAAACGACCGTTAAGTCGGAGGGGCTAATTGTTCGAAATTAGGCAGTTTGAGGGTTTAGTTGGCCCAACTTCGACTATAGGGATCTAAACGTGATAAGGGCCTCTATGTTAGGGGCTTATTTGATACTTAACCCTTTAATAAATATATTTAAAAAATAAATCATATTTAACAACTATTAATCGATGAAAGATTAATTTAATATATATATTTAATGACGCACCAATGATGGGTGGGTAATTTATTAAATATAATAAAAAATGAAATATATTTAACGACTATTGGCGCCCAACTAATTTAACAAAATAGATAAATAAATATATACTCTGACATTTAACGCTGTCTTTATGATTACAATATACTATATATTAATATAAAAATTATAGATAAAATCAATATTCAACATCGCGTTAACGACAACCAATTAAGTTAAATAATAAAAATATGTTCTTTATTAATGAAGCGCCAACGATGAAATTTTTTAAAAATATTTTAAAGGATAAATCTATACGGATCAATTTGATCCGGATCAGTAGGGGTATAAAAGTCCAAAAAAAATAACTGAAAATGTGTTTTACCTTAAATGCCCCTTATAAAAGTTTATTATTTTAAAATACTAAATTTAATATATTGTGAATATAAATTGAATGTCTTTTCAATTTTCTAGGCCATAAATTAAGTTCATGAACATATGCACTTAAATCAATACATTGAACATATATAGGATACATAAAATTCGGTGCTATGTAAAATTGAACATTTCATTTAATTTTTTTTTTATAAAAAATTAAACATTTCATAATTCGTAGGATTTTTGTTTATTTAAGAAAATAATTAGTTTGGTATATATAAAGAACTTGTTTTTTAATATGTTTTTATGTTTTATCTGACTTTTTTGTTTTTGTAACATTTTTTATTTAAACACCCCCAATCACTATAAAAAGTGTTTCAATTTAAAATTTTAAATATTTATATTATTATTATTATTATTATTATTATTATTATTATTATGTTGGATAATATATTTAGAGTTAATATATGAAATTGGCCACTTTCATATAGTAAACTTAAAAATTGGCCAGTCAAATAAAAACTTTAAAATTTAGCCATTTTTTGTGTAAAAGTACAAAATTACCCCTAACAATAAAAATTAAAAAATTAGCCACAAATTCATTCCCCACAAATTCATAATTTTTTACTCTCTCTCTCCTCACTCTCTCTCTCGCTGTTCTCTCCCTCTTTACGCTCTCTCTCTCTCCCTCTCCCTCTCCCTCTCGCCGCCCATCCCCCGCGCCGCCGTCACTCAATCTCCGGCAATCGCAGCGTCAACGCCGCACAGCCACCACCACCGCGACGCCTCTTTCTATCTCTCTCTTTCGATTAGGACTTGGAGTCATCGGATTCAATTCATCTGAGTTATGTCCGGCAAAGAGAAGCCAGATCCGCCATTGCAGCGCCGACGACGAAGCAAACCATCCAGATTCCAGCGGCGCGTCCAATCCTAACGGTGACTTCGCCGATTTTCCCCGATCGAGCCGTGCTCTGCCATCGCAGCGCCGACGACGACGCCAGCCATCCAGATTCGAACGGCGTGTCCAATCCCGACGGCGACTTTTTGGATTTGATTTAGCTTAGTTTTGGAGTTTCGTGTGCTTAGAGTTTGAAGTTTCTGTGTGCTTAAATTTGATTTAATTGAGTTTTGGTGTGCTTAGATTTGATTTCGCGTTCAATTCCGATGGCGTGTGCTTAGATTTGATTTAGCTTGGTTTTGGTGACTCTACACTTTCTTAAGAATGGATTTGATTAAGAGTCTTTGTCTGATGAAGGAATATCTTTTGCCCAGACCCAGCTAGAGAGAGAGAAGAGTGAAGGAGGGAGAAAGAAGGTGGTGAGGGTCACGAGAGTTTTTTTAAATTTTCTTTTGTGCTAAGATTACAATTGATGGAAATTTGGTGTCTGCATCTTGTAAATGGGGGAGGGGGAGGATAGAGACTTATCAACATTAGCAGATATGATGATGCATGTTTATCTAAACCTCAATTCACAATCAAATTTATGAATTCACAATTTAATGTTCTTGAATTCACGACTATATTTATGAATTCACAACTAGATTTAAGAATTCACAATCAGGTCGATGAATTCACAACTTAATGTTCTTGAATTCACAACTAGCTCGATGAATTCACAACTTAATATTCTTGAATTTACAACCAAATCTATAAATTCACAATCAAAATAAATTACAGTTTTAATTGTGAATTCAAACTTTAAAAACTCAAATTCACAACTACTTTAATTAACAATCAAAATAAATTCTAATTGTGAATTAAATTCAGGTTGTGAATTCGACTGATTGTGAATTCACAACCAACATAAATCTGGTTGTGAATTAAATTTTGGTTGTGAATTCGTTTGTTGTGAATTCACAACCAAAAAATTCTAGTTGTGAATTAATTTTTTGTTGTGAATTCGACTGGTTGTGAATTAAAATTTGGCTGTGAATTCGACTAGTTGTGAATTCACAAACAAAAAATTATGGTTGTAAATTTGACTGGTTGTGAATTCTCAATTCACAACCAGTGTGAATTCACAACCAAAAAATTTTGGTTGTGAATTCACACTGGTTGTGAATTGCGGGATTTTTTAAAGGGGTGGTGTAAAGTGGCCATTTTTTTAATTTTTAATGTGGAAGGGTATTTTGGTAACAGTGGCCATTTTTTTATGTTTTTATTTCATAGGCTAGATTTTAATTTTACAATATGAAAGTGGCCATTTTCAAAATCCACTCATATATTTAAATTAAATTTCTTTACATAAATCATTAATGAGTATTGTAACATTTTTATTATTATTATTTATCAAGTTTGTATCATTATTTATCAAGATTATAAAAGTTTGTAACATTTTTTTATTTAAACACCCCCAATTATTATTATTATTATTATTATTATTATTATTATTATTATTATTATTATTATTATTATTAATAATCAAGTATTGTGTATTTTTCAACATCATCTTGATTTTAGTATTTTCCATGAGATCGTAATTATTCGAAACACAACCCAAAATATAAAAAGTCATAAAATGTAATATAATATATATTCTAATTTAGTATTGTATATATGTATATGTATATCACATACTTAATAAAATTAGAATATTTTGTACAAGTAATTATTTTTAGTATGAAAAAAAAATTGTGTGAGATTGAGCCTAGCTATTGTAATATCCAATAAAATCATGAATAAATTACGAAGAATTTGAGTTTACTAATTTTAATGTAATTTTTTTAGAATATAAAATATAAACTATTTTCACCCGTTAGATCGTCAAGATCTACGATAGGCTCAATCTCAAATTCTTCGTAATTTATTCATGATTTCATTGGAGATTACAATAGGCTCAATCTCACACAATTTTTTTGTCATACTAAAAATAATTACTTTGTACTTTTTGAAGGGTATATATAAAATATTTTATGTATATATTATAATTAATTCATAATTTTAGGAGATAAAAAACTTTTACAATGTTTTTAGAATATAAAATATAAACTATTTTCACCCGTTAGATCATCAAGATCTACGATAGGTTCAATCTCACACACATTAAAATTAGTAAACTCAAATTCTTCGTAATTTATTCATGATTTCATTGGAGATTACAATAGGCTCAAACTCACACAATTTTTTTTTCATACTAAAAATAATTACTTGTACAAATTATTCTAATTTATTAAGTATGTGATATACATAAACATATAAATATACACACACACACACACACACACACACACACACACATATATATATATAGGAGGGCTATCGTGAGAGAACCTCTTAAAATTAAAAATAACAACTACAAATAAAGTATGAATTTTATGTAGAACACATATCAATTCGTTGTATAAAGGTATGAATTGCGAAAAATAAATTTTTGCTACTTTTGGGATTCTGAGTTAGAATTTTATGTAGAACACATATCAATTCGCTGTATAAAGGTATGGATTGCGAAAAATAATTTTTTGCTACTTTTGGGATTCGAACTCAGGATCATGAATTCATCCAACAGGATGTTGAATCAACCGTAGATCTTGATGATCTAAGGGCTGAAAATGATTCTTATTTTATATTTTAAGAAGTGTACTTATTTTAGCCCGCCATATATATAGATATATATATATATATACATATATATATATATATATATATAATGGATCATATGTAAATAGAAGATAATTGTGAGAACGGGGAACCAATATAAACCGTAGATTATTGGAGATCAAACGGCTGAGCATTTTTCGGCTGTTTAATTCATTTTAGTAAGAAAGGGTTTATTTGACTTTTGACAATCAACACATAACCGAAATGAGTACTGTCATCCCTATAATCATGCGTTCATGATTGCATGATATCTTCTAATTTTGGTTACAACTTAGATATTACATTTTAGGTTTTTATTGTACAACATCCACATTTGATTAACGTACCATGATCCTTAACACCCTTTCCTTTTTCGTCTCTTGTGTAGCGCCTTCGTTTTTTTTCATCTGGTGTCCCTATATTCATTTTAACATGGTTAACGATTTTGAGTTTGGAAAAATGTGGATAAGTATATAAACACTTTTAAAATTACCTTGAACCGGAGGACCAACCTTAGCCTCGTTACCTGGTTTCTCTGCGCCAACTACTGTTCGGACAATTACACAGTGAACATACTATTAAATAAATGAACAATGTACAAATCTAACGAACAGATATATAAAATCAATGAACAAGGTCCTTCTTTATTCAATAATTATACAATTCTCCTCATACGAACATTAGATTATGGAGTACGCACATAATAGACATTTGAACTTTAAATGAACAAAAATGGATTTTAAATGAACAAATCCATAATTTGATGAAACAAACGAACATTTTAAAAAATGTACCTTTTTTTGTTATCCCTGACGCGCTTCTCGTTCTTCTCCTATGAACAGGATCTTGCTCAGTAGAAGGTTGCTCCGATGTCACGTGGATTGGTGCAGTTTTTTCCCCACTTGCATCTATTCATCCAATAAAATACATATATTAATTAGTTCGTCCTAACGGAAACTTAATATATAAAATTTATATTTCATAAAGAAATGATTACCTTTTAAATGAACAATACCCATTTTAAATGGACAAACTCAATGAACAAAACACATTTTTAATGAACAAATCCATATTTTGCAGAAAAAAAAAGAACATTTAAAAAAATGTACCTTTTTTTGTTATCCCTGATGTGCTCCTTGTTGTTTTCCTATGCGGTGTCGTCGTATCAGCAATATTCTCATGAACAGTATCTTGTTCAATACAAGTTTGCTCCGATGTCACGTGGACATCACCAGTTTTCTCCCCACATGCATCTATTTATCCAATAAATAGGGATTTATTGGATAGGGTATTATAAGCATAGGGATCCACCGGAAATCGCACACACTAGGGTTGAAAGTGACGAAGACGGCGATGGGTGAACTAAAAATTGACTGGTAGGTGAAAAGGTAGTCAGTAATTAAATGGTTGAACGGTAATTAAGGGATTTGATGTATCTTCCAAAATTAAAAGAATGTTTTGTTCACTAAATTACCCCTATCTATTACTATGTCGTCTATGCGTATTTGTTTTAAGTTTACAGCAATTAGATATATGTTTAGATATGAACCGTTGATCTTCATTAATCTATGGACTAGAATAGTTCCTAGGTTTCACAATTAGATTAAATACACACTAGATACCAACCCTATATATATATATATATATATATATATATATATATATATATATTTGTAAATAAATAATATCATATATATATGAAAGCTCAACCAATTACATAAATAGTAACATATTGCCTAAGTTTATAATATTATGAAAAAAATTCATATTGCGTAAATTAAATTATTAGTTAATTTTTTTATCTTTTTAATATTTTATATTTGTTAGTCATACGGATAAATGTAAATAAATTGTCCAACCAAAGTTTATAATATTATGAAAATTTATATTGGTAATATATATTATTAAAATAGACTTTAAATGAAATAATAACATATTTTTGTATTAAATGATCACACATGTTCAGTAAATGTAAATAATAAGTATATGTATTAGAGATTTAACAAATGGTGGTGTTAATGATTGTTATGCATCTATCGATCTCCTTTAGTGTACATTGGCATTGCTTAATGCATCTAAAGTTTCAATAATAGACATCATTTCAAACATTTACACATCCTATTCTAACAACATCTGCGATCATTTTTATTTCGATATCACGAGCAATAATTGTTCCTACCCGTTTCTTGTATAACATAAAATTTTAACATTCATATAATATTATTTTCATAATTTAAATATAAAAAAAACTTTTAAATAATATTTATTGTTAAATACAAAATGCTTCTCAAACAATCTTAAAGTCAGTGGATTGACTCATGTGTGCATGTGTTTTTGAAATTTAAAAAAAATGTATATATGCAAGGACGATGTACGAAATTGTAAACCCTCTACCCTTGATAAAATATTGAACTTTTGTTTATAGTTGATGAATATTAAAAATTATGAATTAATTATATTTAATAAAGTATAGTTTATTTTCATCAAGTTACCATACTAAAAGCTACAAAACTAATACAATCACTGTAGTTAAGCCGTTTTTTCGTATATATTAAGCAATAACTTTCATAATGCATTAAGATATCCATCGAAAAAGAATGAAAAGTACATAATATATTTTTAAATTGTGTTGGCGATCACTAAAGCTAAAGTTGTTATTCATATATATTTGTGAGCAAGAAAAATATATACTTCAATTGTAGCAATTGATTATAGATTCAATGAAATTATACAATTCTTTTCGCAAGAAACTTGAATAGTCTCATTAATACTTTGAAAGTAAAATAAGACGTATTAAAGCATGTTAATTAACAAAAAAAAAAAAAAAACAGATTCATGCATGTCATGAAAATAATAGATTCATGAACTTAATTTAATTTATACACTCAAAATTAAACATTTCTTTTCATGAATATTTTATGAAGATTTTAAGTTTTAACTAGGGGAATATAATTCTATCAAAAAAACTAGAGAACACTATTAATAGAGACGTATTTTTTATTTATTTTTGGACATGGAATAGTACATACGTATTAATACAACTTTAGTATACTTACTTTTATATCTATGTTTTTATGTTTAATTTGTTTCATATTTTTGTTTTTGTAATATTTTTTATTTAAATAAAGGGTGTGTTTACAAAAAAGAAAAGCATACATAACAAAAATAAAAGTAAAGAAACACTTCAGGAAAATAAAAGTAAAACATTTTAACAAAAAAAAAATAAAAAACGTAAATATCAAAGCATGATATTTACAAATGCATGATTGAGTAATTAAATACATTCATGTTGGTTTACAAAATATATTAATTTTACTTTGATATCTATGTTTTTATGTTTAATTTGTTTCATATTTTTGTTTTTGTAATATTTTTTATTTAAATAAAGGGTGTGTTTACAAAAAAGAAAAGCATACATAACAAAAATAAAAGTAAAGAAACACTTCAGGAAAATAAAAGTAAAACATTTTAACAAAAATAAAAATAAAAAACGTAAATATCAAAGCATGATATTTACAAATGCATGATTGAGTAATTAAATACTACATTCATGTTGGTTTACAAAATATATTATAAACTAGTCAAACTTCTCATGAAAACACAAAAGTATTTATTGAAAATAATGTTCCCAATAATATATATACATATTTCATTAATATTAAAATGAAAAATACATAAAGGGTAAATATGTCTTTTTATGTTGAACATTAATTATTTTTTGAATTTGATCCGGATCAAATTGATCCAAATAGCAAGGTCCTATTTTAAAACATTGATACAACTAGTCAACTACTACCGTTGCATGGACAATCCGTCGTTAAGTCCGATGGATCCTTTAGTGTCGTTAAATTTCTTAGCAAATTGCTTATTTTCTTGTAGTGATCATCATTCTACCATTATTGTAATTAATTAACTAATTAATACTATGATTTTGATCCTCACAAAAAATCAACCCAGCATACAAAGCAACCTGGTTAGAATAATATGTTTCGACGGTTTAAATTAAATACTCTTTTGTTGAAGGGCATTGCATCTTTAAAAACTTTTATCTTAATATATTCATATCAACTAATCTCATCATTCCGGAATCTCCAGATTATAATAAATGATCATGAGGCACTTTTTGAAAGGCAAAAATTACTGACTTCTACTTATTTATCATCTAAAAATTGAAAACAACATCGAATACAAATAAGGAAAAGATAATTAAATTACAATATTAAAATAAATCTTCTTTTATATGGAAGATTTCCTAGAATCAGTATAAGTGATTTACGGCATGCTGTTCGCGAGATATATATCATGCATGACACACTGATTTCCTTCATTTAAAAAGATCTTTCCCGAAGACGTACGAATGAAAAAATTGAAAAAAAGACTGATGTTCAAAAATATATAGATGCCTTAAGTATAATTTACTATTTCTGCAATAATGTTCGTTGAATTAAATATGCAGGAGAAAAATATTGGGCACTGATCTCTAAGTTTTTAGTATAAATAGGGAACGTTTACCTCAAAACAAAAGATACACATACACAGCATCAAAAAAGAAAAAAATCATATTAATTAAGTTAAGCTGAATGGCACGTTTTAGCTTGCAAATGAGTGCAATAATATTTTTGGTGATTTTGGTGTATGGTTCAAGGGTTGGAGATGGTCAGACAATCACAATAAAATGCAATGAAGCTGAATGTGCAGGCATATGCAAAAAAGCCTACAAAGAGAAGCTAATTAGGTCGTATTGTAAGGATTTACCATTTGGCGGATGGAAACTTTGTGTGTGCGAGCATAAAGACGCTACTACTATGGTAGCGGATCAACTTGTACAAACATAGACAATTAACTTAATTCTACACAAACTAAATATCTATATACAACTTTTATTTACCTATATATATCTTGTCGCATATACTATTAATTAATTTTACAGATCATGTTATTTAATTTCTTCACTCACAAATTTGTCTCCTCTTCATCCAATCCATTGACCTCATCCTTTGGTAGTAAACCTTAATATATCAAATGCTTTTAACTTGTAGTCCTACAGTTTGTAATAATTTTAAGAACTGGGTTTAAAAAAAGGAAAAAAAATGAAATATTGATTTTCTTTCTGTACTTGGAAACTGATGTGTGCATGCTCTTAATTTAAAGAAATTGTACGGATTTCCCTTTCAACATGAAAAAACAAAAAGATAAGTCCATCAACTTGCAAATAAAAATTCCTCAAAAAAAAAAAAAGTAAGCAATTCTGATTGGGCATTTGGAATCATGTAATACTTAACTCGATATATTAATAACAATATAATGGAGCAAAAATACTATTATCATAAAACACTAACAAAATTAAATAAAAAGACAATGTTACGACCTATATATGTTTCTTGATAGTATACTGTATAGTAGTCATCTCTTTTATTCCATAATAAGATGATCAATGAATCTCTGAAAATTCAGAAAAGAGGATCCCTCTTGAGCAACACTCATTGTAGCCATCTCCTTCAACCTCAATGCATTTGCTTTGATATCATCATCACCAACCACTATTTCAATTTTCTTCTTGATTTCATCCCGACCCCTAATCCCATTCTCATCTTGCTCAATTCTCAATCCAATCTTCCACTTGTCACAAACGTAGCTCTGGTTGTGGTACTGATCCGCAAAATACGGCCAGCACAAGAAGGGCAGGGCCGCAGCCAAGCCCTCCAAAGTCGAGTTCCACCCACAGTGCGACAAAAAACACCCAACACTGGGATGAGACAAAACCCTTTCTTGAGGCGCCCATTCGACAATTTTCCCTAGCCCACCACTGCACACCCTCCCCAAGAAACCCTCCGGGTACTCAACCCGTGACCCGTCATTGGTGAGATTAGACCTCACGACCCACAAAAAGGGCCGACCCGATAGCTCAAGCCCTAACGCTAGCTCTTGTAGTTGGTGGTGGGACAAAACAGCCAAGCTCCCAAAAGAAACATAGATCACCGAGGCAACTGCTTTCTCGTCCAACCACCTTAAACATGACGTATCTTCAACATAAAAGCTGCTACAATTTGCCCTACATTGGGAGTCCAGCAATGGCCCAATAGGCAACAATTTAGGGCTCAAATCACAAGCTGAGGACTCGAGTTCGTAGAATGTATTGCAGAGCAGCCAAGTGGATCGAAATCTGGCGGATTTCTCCCCACAAAGACAGCATTCTAACATGATTTTCTGAGTTTTCAAGTCAATAGGAAAGCTCCAAGCGAATTCATCTTTTCTCCAAGCGGGTATTTCATCTGTCAGCCTCACACTCTCAATCCCTTTCAGAGTTCCTACGTTAAGTAAAAATAAAGAAAAATATCACTTTAAATTTCAAATTATTTTTGCTTCATCAAAAATATCTTGGCGAATAATTATAAATAATTAATGTTTTTTCAATGAAATAATTAAAAGCCAAAAACAATATTGTTGCAAGACAACCTTGGAATTTGTTTGTATCAAATGCAAATCCATACAATAATACCAATGCAGCGGAAACAATTTATAACGCACATACAACCGAGAAACGTCCCCAATCTTAGCAAACAAGAAAATCTCCACAAGTAATCAAGATCATATGCAAGACGATAAATGAGACAAGAGATTTACGTGGTTCGGCAAATGCCTACGTCCACGGGAGCAATACCAATCGTAATATTGAAGAACTCCGACAATTCGCACAACCCGCGAACTCGTCACACAATGAATCGAGAATTACACCCAAGATGAGATCAACCTCTCACTCTCTTACACTCTCAAACTCACGCTGGAAAAACCCTCTTCAAATACCTCACGATCTCTCGTGTATATCACACCCCAAGCTCTCTGTTTTTCTCTCACAGCTCTCTCTTCTCTCTTCTATCAAAAAATGAAGAAGTTACAGAAATAATGCTCTCTCTCTCTCCTTACAACTTTCACTACGGCAAAAGAAGTCAACAAAGGAAAAGCAAAAAGTAAAAGCATAAACTTTTGTCTGCCACCAACAATTCTCCACCTCGTACTTCATTTGATAAACCTCAAATGTAGGACGAATATGAGCACCGCCCACGAACATGGACACCCGTACAAGCTGCACCACTTTTCCATGGTTGCCTACATACCCAATCCAGGGATCAAGCTCCTGTAGTTCGAACACAAAAGGATAAGCTCCACCTCACCCCAACACCGCCCCGAAAGGCTGTCCCGTTTGATTTTCAACACGGGTTGATATGTAGCAAGTCCAAACAGTGTTGAAACTTGCCACCAGTCACCACCTTGGTTAACATGTCTGCTGGGTTTTCATCTGTGTGCACTTTCATAAGAGAAATATCACCTTCCTCTATGACATCCCGCACAAAATTATACCTGATATCAATATGCTTGGTACGAGCATGATGAACCTGATTCTTTGCCAAATGTATAGCACTCTGGCTATCACACCACAGGTCCACGCGATCCTGCTTAATCCCAAAATCACCCAGAATACTCCACAGCCACAAAGCTTCCTTAACCCCCTCTGCCAAAGCCATGTACTCAGCCTCGGTAGTGGAAAGAGCCACTGTAGCCTGCAACATCGATCTCCAACTAACGGGGGCACCGTGTACACAGAACACATATCCCGTAGTAGATCGTCGTCTGTCTAGATCACCCGCATAATCCGAGTCCACAAACCCATTAACCTGACATGTATTTCCACTAAAACACAATCCTGTGTCGCTGGTACCCTTCAAGTACCTAAGGATCCACTTCACAGCTTCCCAGTGTGTCTTTCCAGGATTAGCCATAAACTTGCTCACAACACTAACTGCTTGTGAAATGTCCGGACGTGTACACACCATAGCATACATCAAACTGCCAACTGCACTAGTGTAAGGCACTTTCTCCATCAATTTTTTCTCTTCAGGTGAAGTGGGAGATTGCTTTCTAGAGAGCCTGAAATGAGGAGCCAACGGAGTTGCCACCGATTTTGCATCTTGCATCCCAAATCTCTGCACAACCCGCTCAATGTAGCTTTTCTGGCTCAGGAACAAAACACAGTTTGTCCTCTCTCTTCTAATCTCCATACCCAGTATTTTCTTAGCAGTGCCCAAATCCTTCATCTCAAACTCTTTACCAAGTTGAGATGAAGGATTTGGGCACTGCTAAGAAAATACTGGGTATGGAGATTAGAAGAGAGAGGACAAACTGTGTTTTGTTTCTGAGCCAGAAAAGCTACATTGAGCGGGTTGTGCAGAGATTTGGGATGCAAGATGCAAAATCGGTGGCAACTCCGTTGGCTCCTCATTTCAGGCTCTCTAGAAAGCAATCTCCCACTTCACCTGAAGAGAAAAAATTGATGGAGAAAGTGCCTTACACTAGTGCAGTTGGCAGTTTGATGTATGCTATAGTGTGTACACGTCCGGACATTTCACAAGCAGTTAGTGTTGTGAGCAGGTTTATGGCTAATCCTGGAAAGACACACTGGGAAGCTGTGAAGTGGATCCTTAGGTACTTGAAGGGTACCAGCGACACAGGATTGTGTTTTAGTGGAAATACATGTCAGGTTAATGGGTTTGTGGACTCGGATTATGCGGGTGATCTAGACAGACGACGATCTACTACGGGATATGTGTTCTGTGTACACGGTGCCCCCGTTAGTTGGAGATCGATGTTGCAGGCTACAGTGGCTCTTTCCACTACCGAGGCTGAGTACATGGCTTTGGCAGAGGGGGTTAAGGAAGCTTTGTGGCTGTGGAGTATTCTGGGTGATTTTGGGATTAAGCAGGATCGCGTGGACCTGTGGTGTGATAGCAGAGTGCTATACATTTGGCAAAGAATCAGGTTCATCATGCTCGTACCAAGCATATTGATATCAGGTATCATTATGTGCGGGATGTCATAGAGGAAGGTGATATTTCTCTTATGAAAGTGCACACAGATGAAAACCCAGCAGACATGTTAACCAAGGTGGTGACTGGTGGCAAGTTTCAACACTGTTTGGACTTGCTACATATCAACCCGTGTTGAAAATCAAACGGGACAGCCTTTCGGAGCGGTGTTGGGGTGAGGTGGAGCTTATCCTTTTGTGTTCGAACTACAGGAGCTTGATCCCTGGATTGGGTATGTAGGCAACCATGGAAAAGTGGTGCAGCTTGTACGGGTGTCCATGTTCGTGGGCGGTGCTCGTATTCGTCCTACATTTGAGGTTTATCAAATGAAGTACGAGGTGGAGAATTGTTGGTGGCAGACAAAAGTTTATGCTTTTACTTTTTGTTTTTCCTTTGTTGACTTCTTTTCTTTACCCGCCAAAGCTTTGTGAAGCTTTTGTGAAATTAGCAAATTCTTCATTTGCATCCTCCAATAGGAAAAATCATTCTTCCCATTGAACCTTGCTATCTCATACTTTCTTATCTTGACCGCACCACTCGTAGACGTCATTTTTCAGCTTGTTTCAGATTTTCGTTTCTCTCAGGAATTTCGTCGAACACCTGGTATGCGCCTTTGCTAGGACCAGCTCAATACCCCTCAAATCTGAGCTCAACCACCCGAATTTGATATCAAGCTCTGATACCAATTGTTGGTATCAAATGCAAATCCATACAATAATACCAATGCAGCGGAAATAATTTATAACGCACATACAACCGAGAAACGTCCCCAATCTTAGCAAACAAGAAAATCTCCACAAGTAATCAAGATCATATGCAAGACGATAAATGAGACAAGAGATTTACGTGGTTCGGCAAATGCCTACGTCCACGGGAGCAATACCAATCGTAATATTGAAGAACTCCGACAATTCGCACAACCCGCGAACTCGTCACACAATGAATCGAGAATTACACCCAAGATGAGATCAACCTCTCACTCTCTTACACTCTCAAACCCACGCTGGAAAAACCCTCTTCAAATACCTCACGATCTCTCGTGTATATCACACCCCAAGCTCTCTGTTTTTCTCTCACAGCTCTCTCTTCTCTCTTCTATCAAAAAATGAAGAAGTTACAGAAATAATGCTCTCTCTCTCTCCTTACAACTTTCACTACGGCAAAAGAAGTCAACAAAGGAAAAGCAAAAAGTAAAAGCATAAACTTTTGTCTGCCACCAACAGAATTACATACCATTGAGATCAAGATTTCCTTGGTGAATGAGATTGGGGATTTGAAGAACCATAGCCAAGGAAGCGGCAGAGGCAGGGGTAAAACCGAAAGATTGAGCTCCGAAATCTCGAGCGAGCTCCAAAATCCATTCAAGCGTGACGTCGGCGATGATGCAGCTGATCTTCTCATCGCAATTTGAAGCGTTGATCTTCTCAATCAGCTCGGTGAGGTGGCCGGCCATCGTGCTGTTGAGGCTCTCCCACAGCTTGAAAGCGTCGCTTCGGTCGTCGTCGTCGGGCAGCCCGTCGGAGATGGAAGCGAGCACGACGCCAAGTTGAGGAGCGTGGGAATTCGTTGCTGCTGCTAATTTGTTGTGTATGAAATGTGTGTTGACGAAAGTGAGCTTGACACCGTGAGAGGCAATGAGGCGGGAGAATTTGAGTAAGGGCGTCACGTGGCCTTGAGCTGGGAATGGTACTGCCAAGACATGACCTCTCTTGCCCTTTGTCGCTCCCATTTTACCACACATATATTTTCAAGGAATGCTCTCTCTTCCAATTTTTCAAGGGCTTTATATATAGAGAACGTAATTTAACTGCATGAATTAGCGACAACTATTAAACTATGATTTTATTTTCATTAGGTTTCGTCGTAAGATTCCCCCAGGGTGTGCCCAAAATAAAAAAGTATCTCTTGTTTTAGCAGATTTTGTTTGTAAAACTTTTGATATCAACATCAATTCCAAAGGTATATTTCCAAATGTATTGGTTCCATTATTTACTCTAATTATGAACTTCATCGAACGGACTGCATATACCTCCTCCTCCTCCTTCTTATTATTATTATTACTCTCCTCCTCTTTCTTCTTCTTCTTCTTATTATTATTATTACTCCCTCCCTCTACCAAAAAGGTTATTTTTTTGTTCACGAAAAAAGTTCGGTTTCATTTTTTGAATTATTACATCATACATTTCCTATTATATATTTAACTATAAATTGTACTTGTATTTCATTTTTTTAACTAATAATGTACATTTATTTTATTTTTTTGTACTAACACTATCCCTTCAAATTGTACATTTATTATACTTACAATAACTCTAACAACTTTATTAAAACATGTGTCCAATTTCAAACAAAACTCTTTTATGTGGACGGAGCTCTCTTGTCTGTGACAATCGACAAAGATGTATGGTTATAACATGCCTGCAATGGAATCCAAAGCATAAATACAATTGGTAGACTTAACTAAGTGTTAATATCTCTAAATAATCATTTTATTGAATAATTTAATTTGTTTTTCAAATTTCTAATTTTTATAAATTAAAATTAAAATTTTCAAAATTTTAAATTATTGATAAATTTTAAAATGAAATAACAAAACAATATTTTAGTAAGGGAGTTTATAATTAATATAATACTCCATCTCTTCATGAAATTTGTAGTCTTTATTATTACTTTCGTCCGTACAAAGAATGTAGTCTTTTATTTTTTTGAAAACAACTCATTAATTATATTTTAAACTTCATTTACACTCAATATATATATATATATATATATATATATATATAACTCAACCATTTAATTTACCATATCAATTATGGTGAATCCTTTTCATTTAAACTTCATTAATTAATTTTATAAATTAGATAAAAATTAAAGTTTGATTTGTTCATATATATTTTCTTTAACTTCGAATAATTAATAAAATGAACAAATTGGACATTGATTTTTATCTAGATAATTTATAGAATTAATTATCTCAGTAATAATTTATGAAATATTAGATTAAAAATAAATGGATAAAATAAAAAAAATAATGCTAACAAGGACTAAACGTGGACTAAACGTGTATGCTGTGCTCACATAAAATATTTGAAATATAGATTAGAGTGGTGAAGTGACAATCTTATAAAGTGCCAAATTTTCTTGGAGATGGAGTCATGTTCCACAAATCAATTTCTGAATAATTATATATATCCCGCCACTCTTGTCCTTGTAGTATAAAACATACATTTATTATTTATTTGATATTTGAGATGATTCGCAATTTATTGATAGAGTGAGTATATACGTGGATAGTTCATTTGTTTGAGCAGATAGTCCAAGTTGTTGGAAGACGAGCCTCCTTTGGCGATGCTTTGTCTCCCCATTCCCATAAAGCTCATGGCATTCTCCTTGACGATCTGATCTTCCATAATCTCCTCCACCCTCCGCCTAATCTCATCCCTCCTCACAACCCCGCCCTCATCCGCCTCCAATCTCAGCCCCACCTTCCACCCCTCGCACGCGCACCTCTGCGTATACATCTGATCCCCGAAATACGGCCAGCACACCACCGGCACGCCATTGCTCAAGCTCTCCGTGAACGAGTTCCACCCGCAGTGCGTCACGAAGCACGCCGTCGCCGCGTGCCCCAGCACCGCCTCCTGCGGCGCCCACTCCACCATCCTCCCCCGATCCCCCACCCTCCCGGCGAATTCCTCGCTGTACGCCGGCTCCGGCCCCTCCGTCAGCCCCGACCACGCCACCCACAGGAACCGCCGCCCCGACATCTCCAGCGCCGCCTCCAGCTCGTCCAGCTGGCGGCGGCTGAACCTGGCCGTGCTGCCGAACGCCACGTAGACCACGGATCTCGGCGGCTGCGCGTCGAGCCAGTCGAGGCAGCTGGAGTCCTCGGCGCGGAGAGTCTGGGCGGAGCTGGCGGCGGCGTCGGCGGAGGCGAGGATGGGGCCGAGGGGGAGGACGTTTGGGGTTACGGTGGTGGCGTCGGGATCGAGGCGGTGGAACCAGTTGCCGATGATCCAATCGGCTTGGGCCATGTGGTGGACGATGCCTTTGATGGCGTGGAACATCGACTTCTGTATCTCCTTGTCGGTTGGGAAATACCACATCAGATCGCTCTCTCTCATCTCCGGCATGTCTGCTAGTAGCTTGATTCTTTCCTCCTTCAGTGGACTCCCTGCGCGTACGCACCAAATTAATTAATACAAACCCTAACTTAATAGACTTAATTAATTGATTAATTACCATCTTGATCGATGTATTTAGATTGGAGAAGGTGCGGGATCTTAAACCCTAGCGCCAAGCATCCGGCGTTGGAGCACCAAAATACGGCAGTCTTGAGGCCCATCTTCTTAGGTATTGCGAGCATCCAGGCCAAGGCTGAATCCACAATGACGCCGCTTATGCTCTGCGTTTTCTTCGTGAGGAGTTCCTCCATGTATGAGGGTATGACTGTGTGGATTCTGCCGTGCAGCTTCTTCTGATCTTCCCAGCCGCCTCCCACTTGGAGGCCGCTGTGAAGTGAGATGATGCGCATCCCTTCATTCCACTCCGCGCTTTCTGCGTCAGCGCCTGCCTCTGCCTCTGGCAGACCCATTGTCAGGAAGGTCACCTTCATGCCCAGTTTCGCCATTCTGTGTGAGAGTTTGAAGAGGGGTGTTGCATGCCCTTGCAGAGGGGAGGACACCACCAGAATGTGCCCTACTTCCTTTGGCCTTTCCATATTTTCATTCATTTTTCTTTCTCTATATTTCTTTCATCGAATCGACAAACTCATATTTATATGTGCATGAATATTCAGATCATGCGTTTGGTTCATGCAGTTTTTAATCCTCTTCTGCTTGTCATGCATTCTTATTAAGCCTAACAAACTCATTATTTCCTGGGGTAGTTTCTTTAGTTAGTTCGCTTTTCTATTCAATTCTTTCTCTTGTTATTTTTTTTAAAAAAAATTACTCCATATATTGTGTTTGTCATGCTTTCTTGCCAATTCCTTTGAAACACATTATTTTGGGGCCGGCGGCAGCTTCTTTACTTCTTCTACCTTCCATATGTAATATTCGAACTCATAATTCAAGTTCATTTCATGAAATCTCTACTATGCATCTGCATTATTCTACTATATACTCCCTGCAGATTTAGAACAACGTTGGAAAAGCAAAATAATACAATTAAGACTTCATACAATGCCCCTGTTTGACTTCAAGCATCGTTATATTTATTTGGTATATTAAGATTAGCATTTGGGCATCTTACCTAAGATTATTTATATATGTGGCAAGTACGTATATAGCTTAAGTAATAAATATTATTCCATCCATCTCCCAAATGAGTATCTATATTCTATCTTTGAAAATGATACGAGATTTTAATTGAATGTGTGAATGGAAAAGAGTTTCACTTTTATGATGAGTGATGCACACTTACTAAACTGACTAATCATTTAAGAAACGGACAAAGATGGTGCTCATTTGAGGGACAAATGGAGTATATATTTATGTATACTTCATGATTAGTTAATTAAGTTAAACCCGCATTGGATGAATAAAGTCATATATTGCCTTCAAATCGGATAGGGTTAGGCACTTTATTCAATATAATATCCGATTGGTGATATGAGCGCAGTATTACTATGTGTAAAATGAGGGTTTTACTTTTAACACCTATCCGGAGCTTGATGCCACATATCACCAAACAATATCTTATCAATACGCAACACTAAAAAGATAAAAATATAATGCAACAATATAATTTCATTAAAGAAATATATTTGGGAACAAGATAGAATATTAGAATAATTCAGCGGGGCTTCATTTACATTCAGGCTAAATCAAACATAGTGTAGAACACCAAATCTCAGCGCTGAATCATTGAAGTTGATGGTCATGATTTACTATCTAAACTTCAATCAAGATTTACCTTCCCTATTTGACATGCAGTTTTTGGGTCCGGTTTTTGGCTGAAATGGCCACAAGAGCTCCAAATCCAACAGCCACACCAACTCCGATAATTAAAGACGGGAAATGAACACTTGATTCTTTTTTCCTCTGCATAAAATCCCACTGCAACTTAACATCATCAGGGTGCCATAAACTTAGATGTATTGCCAGTGTCATTCTTAGATCAGCGTTTTCTGATGCCTTCATCACATCCCAACATACCGGACAAGAAACCTTTGAACTTTCTCTATCCTTAGCTGTAGTGACTCTCCCTGCTACTGCTATAGCTTTTTCCCTCAAAGATGTACGAGCAGGGGGAGAAAACTGGAGAAGAATTGATTCCCATGTCAATACATTATTGTGAGCCAACAGAAACAAGTGACCACGTTTTCACGTTACCATCATTGTTGAGTTTTGAAATTAATCAGTAATAGAGAAAGAGGCCTTAGCATACCTTCATCAATTTACACAACTGCAACCATGTTGCTCGCAGAACATCCCTCATTTGCACCCAGCTGGAAATCCTGAACAAAGTAATCAACAATTTACAGTAAAAGAGATATTTGTGAAACAGAATGTTTGATAACTCTCAGTCACATTGAGAGACGATAAACTAAATAAGAGCCCTCCGTCATGTCGATAGGCTGCCAAACAGGACTACATACAGTTCAAATGGATGACTTTTGCACACAGAAGTCAGAAAGAAAACATGAAAGTCAAGTTACTACCTTGCTTCCACAAACGGCCCACACAAAAGTTACTACAATTGACAGTGGAAGATTAATTAAACTCTGCTCATTGTACCATATATAAAGTTAAAATCACAAAACTACACCACTCTTACTACTTTCAAGAGCAGCTACTCAATTGGCATTGCTGAAAGAATGTTTATATACAAGTTAATGATAGTGACCAATGTGGTCTGCATGAATGATGGAACATTAAAAAGGCAGGATGCAGAAGACCAGGAAGCAATACTTGCTTCCAATAGATACTGGCAAAGCCTATATTTGAGTTTCCATTCAGAGCAAAGATAGCACATAACAGGAATGGAGATAATCAACGGACACTAACTATTTCTTGACCCATTACTGCTCTAGAAAAGGCAGACAATCCATCAGATGAAGAGTCCTTTTGAAGGATGGAGATGGAGTGAAGGAAAAGTTCGATGACATTATATCAACATCTTAAATGCTTCAAAAAAAGAAAAAACATGTGCATGAACTAAAAGATGATGGATCCCACTAAACAATTGTGTTCAAGAGAACACGCGCTTGAGCAATAGTTTAGCTAGCAATAGCATACCATGAAGGAAAGAGAATAGACATGGCACGCGATCTGTCATCTTGCCCTTTCATAAAGAGAATATTTGTAATACAAAGAGAGCTAAAAATGTGACAAATTCTAATCATATGCACAGAAGCTGCAAGTAGAAGTTTTGATGTCACTGTGCCCGGCCCAACAGCCACATTCTTATTACAGTCCGGCTCGCTCTTACGACAGCAAGATAAATTGATGTAATTTGCCTCTACCAAGTGCAACTGTAGCCGCCCTTGGAAACCAAAGGAAGGTTGATGTATGTATGCGTCCATCATAAGGATAAAGGCTACTGCTACTACTCCAGATTTCAAGTTTTTACTGATATGCCAAAAATATTATTGTCTATGAACAAACTGACCCATATGCACCAATATTGGATCATTTCGATGTTGTGAATGTTACCAATGTGGAACTAATTTATCATATGAGGAGCGCTTCAAGTTGATTGAAACCTTGGATCTTTGGGGATGCTCCCCCTTGTGGATTGGAGGAAATTTGGCTGAATCTAATTTCAACAAGCTTAAATTCCTAGAGGCCGGCCATGTCACACTCTTGATGGGCCCATTCCACGCTGAGAAGACTAAATTTAGGACAACGCTGCTGTCTCTTAAACAGAGCAAGTATGTGGAGATTGGTCTGGAAAATCCTATATTATGTGCTTTCTTGACTCCCACCATTAAAGGTAGGCTGTTGATCAACAATCTGACCAAGATTGAACCTCCCAAAGAAAAGATACACACTTTATTCCCACAGTTTAAAGATAAGAAGCGTGGTTAAATTCATAGGTTCTGATATGGACCAAAATCGTACAAGTCCTATTGCGCCTAGATTAACAAAGCCCACAGAGCTGAAGCACTAGAATAGCTTGTCAGAATTGATGGAGCATAACAGCTCTGATGAGCAGCTCTAACCAAGATAGCAAAGCCAAAATGCTTTCGTCCATAATATATTGCAAAACTAAGCACGCCAGAAAACTATGCCGAGAGACATCTGAATCATAATTCAAAGGAAGTGGACTCGATAAATAAAGAATAATAAGAGAATTGATAATCAGAACTGATAAATAGGGCAGAGCTAGCAGACCTGGCTAGCACAGATCTAGCCAAGATCTACAAAGCCAGAACTTATCACAGCAGAACTCATACTAAGGTCTCTAAGCTGACTTGACATCAGGTAAGCGTGACACTTTGAAATGACTATTTTTCCCCTAGCATATTCTTAGCAAGTTATCACACTATCCATTAGGTATCTCTATAAATACCCCATTTCTTTTCAAAGCAAAGGTATGTGTTACACATCACACGCAGAGATTTTATGTTATATCTTGAATTCTCGACTGAATGAATGAGTTGAGTGTCGGAGTCACTTCCAGGAGGAACCAGCTCCACGCTGCTCGACTTCATCTTGATTCATGCTATAATATTGATTCTTTGTTGATGGTATTTTAAATCCGACTCGTTAATCTAAATTCAATCCGACTTTTTCCTGATCAATTGTACAGCGTGAAGACGCCATTTCAACCACAAACTATTTGCAAGCATGTATAAATCAAAGCAATGCATCTGCTGCTTATCAACTAGGAAAGCAAAACAGAAACACGCACACAAAATAGAATTGGCAGGTACAAACTAATCAATCAGATTGCTTACAAACCACATTAATGCGTCACATATATGCATAAACAAGAATAAATAGGATAGGAAATGTTTACCTTCTGATGCGAGCAAAGGAAAGTTGCAGAGAGGGGAGCCGGAAACAGTAAGAGAGAGCAAAAAAGCAAAAGGGTGGGCAGGGTGGGTGGCTTAATATGCCAATTGAAAAATTCGGCGCTGATGAAGGAAAGTTAAAAATAGATAAAGGGAATTTACTTGCAAATATAAAAAATAATGTATGCCCTATTTATAGAAAAAATCAGAGATTGTTTGTTCGTTTCTATTTTATTTTATTTTATTTTTTTAAATAAAAGGGAATACTTGCAAGTTCCGAATATAACTGCTAATAAGGGCCTCAATCATTTCATAACCAATTTTGATGTAAGGATATAAAAATAAAATATTATTTTCCATTAGTAGTTGGGCCACTTAATTTTTATTTTTTTTTTTGAGACGGGGCCACTTAATTTTTTAGATAAGCTTCAACAATCGTTTTGTAACAGGCGAGATATTTTCAAAAATTCCTTTTGAATTCATTGTAGTACTAACTCAAAATGTCAAAATCAGCATTATAATTTACGTACATATTGAAACACAAACGTGGGATTACGGTTGTGTAGAGTAGATTATGTATTGCTGGGACTAGGAGATTAAAATAGGGTCAAACCGACTGATACTCCATTCATCCTATTAAAAGTAATTTGTACAAATATGAAATAATTTGTTTTGATAAATGGTAAATTTAATTCATAAAAATATAGATCCTATCATTTTTAATTATTTTACATCTTCTCCTTATTTTACATATAATAAAGGGAGAATTTTATAAGTAACTCAACTTATTTTACATATAATAAAGGGAGTATTTTTTTTAGGGTAAAAGGAGAGAAATTTATTGATCACAAGTACATGGGAGATGGAGATGACCTCCACAGAAGACGAGGCACTACTAGAAATTTGGCTTGTAATGACACTTGAAAATGTCACCAGAAATATGTTATGATGGCACTTTATCTATAATGGCATTTGAGGCAAGTGTCATAGTAGAAAGTGTAATAATAGGTTGTATGTAACAATAGAGCCCCTATTACTTCACTTAAAAATGTCATGAAAAATCATATGTAATGTTACTAGAAAGTGTCACAAAATGTCATTTAAGACTACATCAACAAACTACAGCTAAAAATTTGCATAATACCTCCAATAAATATTTATAATTACATTTTACCCTGTAAATGTCTATAATTTATATTTTTTACCTACAAATATTTATAATTTATATTTTCCTCCCTCGAAATATTAAATTTTCTTCATTTAATTAAGAATACATAATTGCATTTTCACTTCCAACATATTTTTAATCAATTATAATATAATGTTAATTAGATTAGAGAACCAACAATTAAATGTAACACTTCCAACGCCTTAAAACATAAGAATACTTTCATATAAAAATTTACTTAATATTTCAATAAAATCAAAATACACTATTAAAATGATAAGATATCTCTCGCAGCCTTTGCTAATCTATGAGCAATGACATTTTGTTATCGCTTGATATGAATGATACTAATGTCCGAAAACAGCCTTATTTCCCTACGGCAGAAAGAGGCAATCGCACCAATCTCTAAAATGTTCTTCTCACCTGAACTAATAACTTCGCACGCCCGCTTGCTATCGGACTCCACAATTCCTTTCATGTGCCCAAGATCCTTGAGCCAAGAAAGAGCTTCTTTAATGCCAATCAATTCACCTTCCTCGACACTTCTACCTCCCGGCATCTTCATAGTTTTACCAGCCACAAAGCTCCCAGTATTATCACGGACAACAATACCAATTTCCATCGTTTGGTCCTGCTCAAAGAACGCCGCGTCAACATTACATCTCACGGAATCAGCCGGAATAGCATGCCAACCCAGGCATGGAGCTGTTGGCTGCTGTCGAGCACTGAGATGAGCAGCCACAGATCTCGCCAATTTCCAATCTGCACACGTAACAACCGCAGCCACCATGGAGGACGACGGTACCAGGTTGCTCTCATTCCAAACCACAGCATTTCTTTCTTTCCAAATTTGCCAAAAGAGCATGCAAACTTTAGTTTTAACATCTTCATTCGAGCTGCCAATAATAAGGAAGAGGGCCATAACAAACGAGTCGCTCCCGCTGATAATATTGGAAATAAACGCCTGCAAATGACTAGCTCTCCAACAATCTTCGGCGAACGGGCAAAACAGAAACACATGCCAAAGATTCTAATACCATTGCTTACAAATCGGGCATTCACCCCCAACACTAACACCACGTGCAAGCAGACGTTCTTTCGTAGGAAGATTATTTCTCGTCGCTCTCCAAAGAAAGTTCCTGACCTTCGGCGGAACATCACTCTTCCATAATTTTCCCCACTGACCTTCAACCTTATAGGAATCGTCAAGAGTGACAGAGCTAGCAAGATGGTAGGCTGATTTGACAGTGTAATGCCCATGATTAGAAAAGTGCCAAACAAGTTTGTCCGGGCCCGCTTCAGGAAGCACTGGAATGTTAACAATAGCTTTGAGGTCATATTCACCAACAAGAAACTGAAGCAACTGGACATTCCAAGAGCAGGTACCTGGAAGAAGAGCTTCCTTAACAGTGAAGTCCACAAGCTCTGGGGGAGCAGGAGCAGAAATCCGAAAAGAGTCAATAGCTCGCACCTAAGGATCGTCAAAAAAATGAACCCTCGAACCATCGCCAATTCTCCACCTTATACCTCTTTTCACCGGATCTTGAGCAGAAAGAATGCTAAGCCAAGTAAAACTTGGGTTGTTACCAATCTTAGCCGTAAGGAAATTCCCATGAGGAAAGTACTTCGCTTTAAAGGGAGTATTTTATAAGTAACTCAATATGATAATGGCATGTCTGATCTGTATTTCCTATGTTGAGCTACGATGTTTACTCGATTGTTGTGCGAATTGGATTTTATTTGTTGAGTGCATCTTTGGTTAGTACATAATGTCTTCGTCCCAATAATCGTGTCTCATTTCTATTGGCACGGTTATTAAGGAGAGTTAAATTAGTGTAGTAAAATAGAGGGCCCACATATTTAAGAAAAAGTAAGTATAGATTAATTATTCTTGTGTTTGACTTTAACAAAATGTTAACTGCCCTAATTTCTCTCATCTTCGGCTCCTCATCTCTCCACCTAGTTCATCCCCAAGATTTCCCCCGAGTTCATCCCCAACTTCACCACCGCCGTTCTAAAATCTCCGGTGACGTTGTCGCCTCAAGGCCAGCGTTGCTCCACCTGGAAACTCCGGAGCCAGCACACATCAACGAGAGCAGTGAACCGAGCTCTAGTAGTTGCCTCCGCAAAAACCGTCGTTCAATACCTTCCCGACTTCCCTATGCCATCGTCGAAGGCTCTTCCTCACCGCGCTTCCCTCGCCTAACCATCTCCCTTACCACCAACGCTCAACGCAAGATCGGCATCGTTGTCAATCTCAGCGATGAGTCTGCCTTCACTAGGGCTGTAAACGAGCCGAGCTGAGCCGAATACAAGCAGGCTCGAGCTCAGCTCGTTTAAATATTCGGGTGTTCGAGCTCGGCTCGAGCTCGATTCGAGCTTTTATCTTGATGATCGAGCTCAGCTCATCACCCACATACTAAGCTCAAGCTGGTTCGAGTTCGGCTTGGGTGATGCTCGATAATGTCGAATTCGAGCTTGAGCTCGAGCTCGACTCGTTAGATGTTCGTATATATGATGTTCAAGCTCGAATTTGTTATAAATTTAAGAAAATCTTCTTAATTAATATGTTATTCGAGTTCGAGTTCGAGTTCGACTCGTTTAAGGCTCGTGTACTAACTCGATTGAAGGCTCGACTGAAGGTTCGTGAACAGGCTAGCGAACATGTTCGCGAACAATTGAATTCGAACATGCTCGCGAGCTCAATAAGCCGAGCACTGTCAGGCTCGAGCTCGGCTCGGAAAAAAATTCGAGCTCAAAATCAGGCTCGAGCTCGGCTCGTTTATTATCTAATCGAGCTCCGAACAAGCTTTTTTCGAGCCGAATCTCGAATAGCTCGCGAGTAGCTCTATTCATTTACAGCTCTAGCCTTCACTGTCAAGTGGGTCATCCACCACTACATCCCCCCCACCTCCGTCCTCTACGATGCCGATTGGGGCTCCGTCGACCTCTCAAGGGCTTTTCATCACGACGGATTTACAGATCGGAGATTCCTTGGCTTAGATCTGTGCAAATCGCCTCAATTCACAGATAGACGGACCTCAGAGAGGCGAAGAGACGGAGGGGGAAGGGGGAAGGGAAGCGGCATCGGAGGAACGATGAGGGAATAGGGGGAGGCGGCGCCGGAGGAACGATGGGTGCGGCGTCGGAGGAACGATGAATTGTTTAAAAACATGTTTAATTGGGAATTAAGTGGGGGAATTGTTTTGGTGGGTTTAATTAAGAATCAATTAGTGTTTAAATTTTTCCTAAAAAGGAAATGAGATAAGATTATTGGGACTAACCAAAAAGGAAAGTGGGACAAGATTATTGGGACAGAGGGACTAGTATATTCGATCTACTATTGGTTGGCAATGATGGAAACACCGATTATATGTATATATTTTAGTTGAATGTATAATGTAGTAAATATAGTTTAATTTAAAACGATCAAACCCAAGTATAATTTGTTTGGCTAAAAGTATCAATTTTGCGGAACAAAATTGGTTGTAGATCGTATATTCTTAAAAAAAATTAAAAACGAAAATATTATGGATGAACATTTCACGTTACTGTGTATCAATATCATTGCAATGCATCACACAAACAATTTGTTAAGTTATCCACATTCCATTCCAATCAAAGAAGCACTTCGACCTGTTTAATCAGGCATGATCTATTAATGAAGTGTGGATACTTGTAGCCAAAATGTCACAAGTTAATCCGACCAACATGTCAGAAGTTTCGTAACGTGATTTACCAAGTGGATAATTTTCCGAAGAGCGCACTCTCGAATAAAAGCTTAAGGTTTTCCTCATCATTATCCAGAGAAAGAAAGAGACCACTTCAATTCATGTCAAGCAAAGGCGGATAAAACATGGCATTTAAGATTGAGTTTTATGGTTATCATTCATGAAAATATTGTTTGGAGTCATCCATTTTCCATACTAAGCAGTATAATCCAACTATCAACTTAACATGTAACAAAACTAAAAGAGGCAATAGTAATCAAGCAAATGGAATGTGCTAAATGACCACCATTTGGAAGGAACAGCCAAGATACTACAAACTTTTTGGGCTCATACGAGGCCCCACCCCCAAGTAATTTGTCACCAACCCCATGATACCAAATCTGACGTGCAAAAGAAAAAATGGGAAACAATTATTGGCGAAGAATAAATATGACAAAGATATTATGTATGAATGCTTCATAATCTTCTAAAAAAAGAGCATTAAACTAGACATATAACTATACATGTCTAATTAAATCAAACAAAAGGAAGATCAGAGGTTTCTCAAATTGATGATATAAATACAACTCTTCCCCAATGAACATATAGTTGAATTATAGTGTTGCCATTAAGCAATTAGCTTATGTCCAATTCTTTTAACTGGGGCATGCCAAATCAAAAGGTAAGTGACATATATGCATGTTTAGATATCAGCAACTTCTCTAAATATTGTATTTTCGTCATATTGATAACAATATACATATATCTTTTCTTGTTTATACTATCAAAATAAAATAGTGTCATCAATGAATTCACACAAGCTGCAGTTTTGTAAGCAACAAGGCCAAAAATTTCACGGTGACTTAAACAATGAGAACTTGATGAACATCCTAGTTATTTACTTCTCCATACCCAGAAGAACACATATTTTAACAATGAGAACTTGATGAACATCCTAGTTATTTACTTCTCCATACCCAGAAGAACATATCTTTTACACCTCAGAATGCACAATATATAGTCACACATAAATAACTAATGCAAATGCAAAAGGCTTCTTTCTAAATCTAACCACAAATGCCACAATCATCACTCATCAGTACCCAGCCATTGCTTTTGTGTCTTCCCCTCCTAATGAGTTATTCAAGACAGACAACTATAGTAGGGGGAAGTGGGGAATAGAGAAGGTAAAGTGAAGCAACATGATGACAAAAAATCAACTCCTCAATCATTCTAATAAATTATGCATAACTTACAAAATAATCTAGAGACCATATTGTTAATGAACAATTTGAGACTTCTAATCTACACAGAAAATCTTGCCAAACTTATGTAACAATAAGCCCCAAATGTTATTTGTTTTACAACAAGGCCCAAACATCTTCCCTTGATTTGTCTATAAGATTTTCTAATTCCAATGTGTGTGTGTTTACACATTAGCATAGTTCATGTCTTATAGCCCAATGTATTGGAAAGGTCCTAATTCAAGTGGAATCAATTGGCAAATCAATTACACCAAACAAATTCTGTTTACCAAATCTTTGCCATCTAATCTATCGTGGTTCCAACTGAAATATAGGAGGGTAATTTTAACAATGTTTCCAAAGAATGTACTAAGAAACCCAATAAAGATAGCATTGGGTTTACGGCCAGCATAAACCCTATTAACAAGGGGGAAAGGTGATTTGCAACGACACACTCTGACAACCTATTGCAGCGAAGGAACTAGTCCAAGAAAAAGAAAAGGAAAAAAAACACAATATATAGTCTAGATTTTTCGGCAATGAATATGCATCAACAAACTGAAGCAACTCGATAGCAAAAAGTGGTATATCAACCAAGTTATACTAGAAAGGTAAAAAACACAATAACTATACAGACCTTAACTTATACCTAAGCATTAGACTGAATCACTTTTCCTTAATCTACATTTTTAATGCTACTAAACAAAATCACCATATTACATACAAAGTCTATAACTTCTGTCAAACCTAAATCATACGTGTTAATTCATTATAATAGCATACATACACATCTAAATGCATTTTGTCGTTATTTGTGAATCGAAATAACCTAGAACGTTAAAAGTTGTATAACTATATGCATATGTGAGTATTAGAAACCAAATACTCACATCATAGCCATAGATATCTGCTTGAGATAGTTCTCGATATTCCTCATATTAGCAAGCGACTGAGCGCAAAATATGATCGCGAGCCACGAACAAAGCTTGTGCTGAATAAATTAGTTCAAGCATTCAAACTCAATTAGCAAAAATTAGTAAATTCACTGTGATTAAACTTGATAAATTGATTAATACGTTACAACTGCAATTGTATGAAACGTGTTTGTGGAAAATATAGATCGGAGATTTAGATGAGGAGTTTCGTACCCGAAACATGGCTCCAAAGACGCCGAACACAACGACGATAAAGCCAGAGTAGTCGACACTGTCGACTTGACGGGAAGATCTTGCGAGACGACGACTGGTGCCTTGTACGGTTGCGCTCCCGATGGTAGCCGCGGATCGTTGGATTGCGACGCCATTGCTTTGAATGTGTTTGGAGTGTTTCTACCGCTGGCTACACACATCCAGAGAGGTTTATACTATTATTTTTATTTTTATTGTTAAATTAGTATTTTCATCGAATCAAGCTAATTGATCCTAATCCTACAGTCTCACATATATTAATTTGGTTCGTCCAAAAAAGTTGTAAATTTCTATTTTTTTTAAATGTTAAATATCAAATCCACTCCTAACATTGACACCCTTTTAAAGTCGGACTCCTTAATATAGACTTTGGTTCAATACCCTCTGTCCTAACGATTGTTTAACTTCGTTAAGTATTTTTTATTTTCATTGATGGTGGGACCCACACCTTTCTTCTTCGCCAAGCTCGTCGAAAACACGCTTTGCGGCGGATCTGTGACGGTCAGGCGTTTCAGACAGATATGTCGTACCAGAGGAAGTTACTAATGCTGAAAACGGAGTGTATCTAACCATGTGAAATCCCTTTAAACCACATAGCCACCACATCTTAAACCCTGGTAAAGAGGTTGATTTTTGCATCGTTGGTGCTTCATCTTCTCAGGCAAGCATTTTTCTTCTCTTCAAAAGATCAACAACTAATTTTCTTTAACTATTCAGTTGTCACTTCTTTCTTTCTCGTGAATATGACTGCAGTTTTGTGCAAAGATTTTGTTAGTATATTATTGAGAAATTTCTTGAATCTATGCACAAATCTAGGGTTTCATTTTTGACTTTATTCCATCACCTGAAGAAACCCAAAATCAATCTCGTAGTTTACGATTTCTTGTTTCATCAACATAATTTATCTCCCGAAGCAGCCACGGAAGCCACCTCTGTCATAACCTGTTTAAGGAACAGGGGAAAATCTGATTCCCTTTTTTTGTTCCTGGAAAAAAATGATTTTGTGAGTTCCCATTTGGAAAAAATCGTGAAATACACCCCTTCATTCATCTCGACTGATCTCGAGAAATCAATCAAGCCTAAGATCAAGATTTTCCAAGAGTTGGGCCTCTCCAACAGCGACATAGCCAATCTGTTTGCGAGCAATGCTTCCCTTTTTTTACCAGAGCACTGATAAAACAGTGATCCCAACGCTATCTAAGCTTATGGTGCCATGGCCATTGCAGATCCGCCGTCGAGCGTGTTTCCGGCGAGCTTGGCGAAAAAGAAAGACGTGAGTCCCACCACCAATGAAATAAAATAAAAAAAAATATTAAAATACTTAACGGATTTAAACAACCGTTAGGGAAAATGGTGTAATTGAAGCAAATTTAAGACTTTAGGGGTTTATTTGAACCAAAGTCTAATTTATGGAGCCAAGCGTGAAAAGGGTGTCGATGCTAGGGATGAATTTGATACTTAATCCTAAAAATGGAGAATTAGCAAATAGCCTTCCATCATATAAATCCCTAACATATTTTCCTTCTCATCTTTTGATTTTGGACTATTAGCCCCTCAATGTCTTATAAGGAGTACAAAATTCATCATATTCTTAATTTACACTTACCTTCATTTAATATTTTCCATTTTTTCTTTTAAAATTTTCAAGCGGGTCTCACTCTATTTATCAATGTATTAGAAAAACGAACTTCCTTTATTTGATATTTTTAATGAACTTTCATTTTGTTTGCTATAATATCGAAAATATTGCCTCAAACTTTGTAGAAACAAGGAAGTTTGTGCCTTCGTTTTTTATTGCTTCATTTAGTTCTATTTTTTTCAATCGGGTTAACGTTTCACTGAATTTTTCTATATTGAAGAAGGAAAAAATCATTTTTTGTTATAATTTATTTGTACGTGCATTTGATTAACTTGGATGCTAATAATTTGAGCAGTTGATATTTCAAAAATTCAAGTGTGTTATTTCGTAGATTCAATCTTGGGTTATAAAATATTTTTTCTTATATAATGGTTCCCAGTAAAAATATAGTCCATCAATATAATTGAAACTTTAAGAACTAGGGATCTTATGCATATTTTGCTATTCTTATCTAGTTTATATCCGTAGGGTGTGTTTGCTTTTTAACCCTCTAAATGGAGGGATAACCAAAATTTATAGCTTTAAATGTCTTCCCAAAAGAGAAGCTCGCCATTTTTTTCTTTCTTATTTTCACTTCAAGGAGGGATAATATTATCCCTTCAAAAATGAAGGGATCTTGTGTAAAATGTGGGATAAAAAAGAAGATATTTAAAGGCATAAATTTGTATTATCTCTCCTTTTCCCATCCATCAAAGTGAACGCACCCGTAGAGTGTGACTTACTTGAGAAATAGAAAAAAAAAAAATACTCCCTTCGTCCCAATAATAACGTCCAAAATTTTCTTTTTGGGCGTCCCATTTATAATGTCCCAACCCCAAAAAGAAAATAATTTACTTTATCTACTTTATTTATCTCAATCCTCATTTACTTTATTTCTACCTATCTCTCTCTCTTTCTTTTTTTGAGAAATCTCTATCTCTCTCTTTATTTACCTTATATACATTTTCTTAATCTGCGTGCCCCATTTTTTGGGATGTTATTATTGGGACGGAGAGAGTAAAAAATAGTGGACGAAGTTAAGTGCACATTAGAAATAGGGGTGATTTTGCACTTCTTATGAGACGTTGAAGGTCTAACTACCCAAAATCAAAAGATGAGAATATAAATATGTTAGGAGATTATATGATAGGGGGTTATATGATAGATGACTATTTGCTACTTATCCCTTTAAAAAGTTATTTTTTATATTTTAAATCCATCATATTTAATATTTATATATACACAAAAAAAGCTCAACCATTTAACTTATCAAGTTTAATAATCTCTTTATCCACTCAAATTTAATGACTCTAGTTTTCCACTTTACAAATAACACTTTTAATAATAAAAAAAATTAATGGTATGTATTCCTTTTTGAATTGTCCCATGTAACATGGTCGATTTTCTTTTTGGGCTATAATTATGACTTAGTTTAAGGTTTTAATCAACTCTTTAATTCTCTATCTCTGCCATCACTCCACTGCCCAGGTCTCTCTCTCTCATCTACAACTGCAAAACCCAAGGACGGACCATGAGAGATGAGGGCGCGCATTGTGGTGGTGGCTGGAAATTGTGAAATTTAAATTAACTTACTGAAAGCTAAAATACAATATATTCGATACTGGAAAAATAATTGAATGTGGGAATCATGTTTTTATAAATTGGTGCGTGATTTTTTTCACCAACTGAATGTTTCTTATAAATATTTATGTAAAGTAACATTCATAATAGCAAATAGGATTATTTTAAGTGAATAAAAGTGGTAAATAATACTCCCTCCGTCCACGAAATGAGTACTCATATTTCCTTTTTCGTCCGTCCACGTAATGAGTATCCATTTCCCTTTTTGGTAAGTGTACCTCACACAACCCTTTAATTAATACTCTAAAAAAGTGGGACCCTTAAACTATTCACACTACACTCCATACATTTCTTAAAACCCGTGCCGTCCACAAATGAGCACTCATTTCGTGGACGGAGGGAGTAGAAAGTATGAATCATAAGAAAAAAAAAGTATGTTTTCATAAGCAAGACCTTTTTATAATAGGTATAGAATCAGAAAAAGTCCGCGTGTAATTCTTCATTGTCATTTCACATTTATAAGGTTATGTATTATGAAAAAATTAATATAAAATAATTAATCATTTAACTTAATCTTTATAAAATAAATAAATCAATTAACAATAATTTTATACACACCAATTTTATATGAAATTACAATAAATATCAATACATCTATGATGAACAATGACCTAAATAAGGTAATGTTATAATTGAGATTAAATTGAAACTTGGTGTATTTTTCTGAGGAGATTATAAGGTATGCTATAATTATGATTAAATTAAAAATTTGTGTATTTTTTTGGTCAAATTATAAGGTCATGTTATAAATTAGAAAAATGACAAATTATGGGTATTTTTCGACAATAACCCCATTAATTTAATTTAATCCAATAACACTTTTATATGAAAAATTAAAAATATACTTGCATTCTTGTATCAAAATTTAATTGCAAATATCAAGTGTATATATCGTTGTGGTGCTTGTGGACTTCATTTATATCTAGTAAATTACTTTTAATAAAATAAATAATTAAAATACAATTTATTAGTAACTAAAATTTAATTGCAAATATCAAGGGAATGGAGTACTAGGTTTCTGATTTGTGAGTCACCACCGTTCGCGCTCTCTCTCTCTCCGCCCTCCTCCGTTTCACTCTCTCTCGGTCTCTCTCTGCAGCCGCCGTTCGCCGCCGCCCCTGCCTCCTCCGGTCGCCGGGGCCACGGCCTCACCGCCTTGGACATCTCTGCGATTTGCAAGCGCCAAGCAGGCAGCACAGCATCAGTGCGCCGCCCAGCCCTCGCCGGCTCGCCCCCGACCGTCTCCTTCGATTGACAGCTGCAGTGCGACTGCGCAGCGCCGCCCTCACCTATTCTTTCCCGCGTCCCGCCTCCTTTGGCCTCGGTGCCTCCGTCCGGCGACTCCGCAGCAGCAGCCGTTTCCAACAAAAGGTAAGATGGTAGGCTATTTGGGTGGTTTAGAAGTTTGATTTTTTGATTTTTTGTTTCTCGCCTTACCGAAGAATCCACCTATTAAGTCGAATTATTTTTTAGATCTATGAAACTAATCGGACGTTAGAAGAAATTATGATTTTTTAAATTCTTCCATCTAAATCTAGTTATTTTAGATCCACCACCATTTAAATTATTTACTGTAAACATTAACTTAATTTCCTTATTATGTGTCAGAAGCTTCAGGTTGAGAAAACTTATAATATATTGCTATAGAATCTGTATAAATGAAGTGATATTTGGCCAACAAATTCGAGTCTTGCTTTATTTTTCTTGGAGCCAAAGTTTTGATGTTCATGGATAATGTTAACAATGAGTATTAACCAAAATTTAGCCAACTTTCAGCTTACACATTGGTTAAAAGATGGGCGTGTTTTGGCGGGAAAATGGATTGGTGTAGATGTATTGAGCTTTTATGTATATATATATATATATATAGATATAGATTAGTTAGGAATTTGAGAGTGAATATAAAGTGAAGCTATTTGTAATGAAGTGCTGCATTAAGGAGGAATGGAGGCTCAGACTTCGCCCTATCAAACCCGTTCACATAGTCAAAACATCGCGCCGCCGTCGTCTCCGTTTCCGTCTCCGTCACAGTCATCATCGGTGGCGCGACTCTGGAGACCAGCTGCTCAACGAAACCTGAGGAACCAGTGGTCGAAGCTCAATTCTCTCCTCCATGATTGGCGCTCTGCCGTCTCTGCCGGCCGCTCTCACGCCACCGCAATTGTCAACTCCTATCTCTCTCAGAAGTAAACCACATATACATATATGTTTATATATTTATACCTATGCATTGATTGACATTTAGCAAGCTATTTCACTCTGTAAGTACACAAGATTGGCTAAATGGTTATTAAGCTAGGCAGGTTACATATCTAGCACAAAGATGGTGCAAACTTGAAAATTATTGTACACATTTTTGGGTTTGCTATTTTGAACTAGATGTTGAAGATTGTAAAAAATGTGCGTGTTGTATGTGTATAATGATTGTTTGTACTCACTGAGCGGCAATTTAGTTCTTATGTAAAATATGCATTCTTGCTTTCATTTTTCTTTTTCATTATAATTCATTGTGCTGATAATAGTAGGAGACTTTCAGAAGTCGGGTTAGGATCATACTTGATATTGTAGTTGATGCTTTCATCATTGGGGCCTGAATTCCATTTTTAGAAATTTTATTCACCTTCTAACATATTAATTAGAAAAGTCAACGTTCTGCTTCTCTTTGGGCGATTTGCTGTATGTATGATTTCCTCTTTAGTTGAAGAGATTGATTTTTCAAATATATGCAGGTATATGGACGGAATGGAGTTTGGTGTTTTGAGTGACATGGCTAATATTCGAAAGAAAGCTTTCAACAAGTTGTTCAGACAGCAGGTTTAATCCACTTCTTGTATTTCCATTTCTTTGGTCCTCTTCGCTTAATGGGAAGAGTTAATGTGCACCTAGACTCATTTTGAGATTTTTGATACCGTGCCATTTTAATACATGGGTGCTAATACTTTTCTGGGGTAGTAAACAATCAAAAAATAATCTACCAGTGTTGTTTTGCACCCTGAGGTATTGAAGTTCATGAAGGTGACCCACAATTACAATGCTTAGGTAAGGTTTGAGCAAGATTAGAAGATGCTCCTGATCTTCAATTATTAACATAACCCAAAGCATTGCTGTAAAAATTGCATTTTGGTGTAAATAAGTTGAAATTTTAAATATGGGATTTATTAAACAAACAGATATATGGACAATGCGAGACACATGTCTTTTATGTTTTTGTAGTAGAAGAGCAATAGTAAGATACCTCACTTTTTGTTAGCCTCATATATTAACAATAACATTTTGTTCTTCAGATATATGTGGTTTTAATCATGCTCTAATGGCTGTGGAGCTAGAAGTATTTCTTTAACATAGAAAAACAGTATTGGGTTCTAAGATTAATCTATAACTCTACCAAACTACTGAAGTGATGTACATATCTTGTACCCCATTTTTGTGTGTTCTTTTTTTTGGCGCGGGGTGGTGGTGTTGTTGAAGGAACCAAATAGTTTGATTGGAGTCTGATGGTGGTGTTATTATGTCAAGTTGTGATTGAATGTTAATGCTCACAGTTGTAATAATTGATATGAAGAGGTTTCATTAGATTTTGTCGGGCTTTGGACTCTCTAGGCCCGTACCTAAACACATGCTCAACATGCCGCCGCTTAGGGCCCCAAATTTTTGGGGGCCCATTTTTTATATATATATAGTATTAGTATATGTAACTTTTTTCTTAACAATAAAATAGAATTTCAAAACATATGCTAATATGCAAAGTGAAAACTCTTTTGAATAATTAGCTGAAGACGATTATGTTAATACATTGTTGTTGTATCGTCAATATAAAAGAAAATTATAAGAGCCCATTTTATAATTTTGTGCTTAGTGCCCTGTGAGATACAGGACCGGCCCTATCTCTACACTGTTCATAACTCATAAGTGAGTTGATTCTAGTTTAAAACCAAAAATGGCATATTTTCTCTCTACCTTTCTCCTCAATTTCTATAGTTGTAACTATGAGATGGTTTCTTTCTGCAGGAGCTTGATAGAGGCAAACTATTGAAATCTTACAGAGATATGGTACATATCCTTTTTCCTGGAAAAAATCTATGATCTGATTTATTTAGTTTATTACAGCGTGTCCAATAGAAAGCCTTTTACTTATCAGTACAAACAATTTTCAGGCAGATGGTACAAAGGGAATCACTCATCCCTAATATTGTAAAAAGTTGTCGGTGCATATTTTTCTCATAAATTTATTTCTTCTGAAGTGTATGAGCAGTTCTTTCTTCTAAGTTGCCTTCTTCTTGTAGAATGCATAAACAGAAATTAATGCACAATTATATACGTCTGAAAATTGATCTCCAGGTTGGAGTTCTGACTGATATGGTTAAGATATGTAAATCTATGAGGTGTTATTTAAGAGGGACAAGCAATAGTCCACTGGCTCAGTTTTCTTTCTCTTCTGAAGATGGCAGTGACAGCGGTGACTGTGGTGGAATCCCTGTTTTTACATTTTGTTCAATTGCTTCTTTTGGTATGTGTACTCTTGCAACTTCAGTATTATCTGAATTAGTACATATTTTGTTGCCAGCAAAAGCAGTATGTTCAGTTAATGTCTACTCTAGGCAAAAAAAAAAAAAATCATTTATCTGAAAATATAATTACGGTAAAATTCAATATTCGCTGTTATCTGAAGTGTCATGTTTTATTGCCAACTTATTGCTGCTAGAAATTTCCTCAAAACATAATCGCCCTCATCTGTTGGTGATTAATAAATCTTGCTGCATCTTTTTTGTAAAAATAAAAAATAAAAATTGCTTTGTTTCTATTCCATTCAGCTCATAGTTCCGATTATTGTTCTGTCTATATCATGAAACTCTTTTACTGTATTTTCTGTAAGCTGTTTTTTGCCTAAATTGTTTAGATTCAAAATTTTCAGCTTGAAATCTTGAACTCTTTTTATGCCTTTGTTATGATTATATTTCTGATATTTATGTCATAACCTAAATTATTTGGAATGGTTGCAGAAGCGTTAGCATTAGAGATTGCCCGAATGTTCATATCAGAGTTGAATTTGAAGGTTAATTAAATTCTGGTAGACCACTTTGAAAGATTTGATTTCCTTGGTCTTACCTATTTCTTCATTCTCATCTGAAATGCCCTGCTGCAGCGGTTGCTTGTAGTAGAATTCCTGTCCATCTATGATGAAAAAGTGGCCGAAGCCATGGGATTGCAATGGTCTGACGAACTCTATGAGGGAGAATTTGATGATTTGGCTACATTGAACTTGTACTCAGCAGAAACTCAGAAACCAAATCTTCCATCACTTAGACATTGCAACTCTAGTACTTCAAACATGCAATCCAAACGGCAGCAAGATAGCAATGTTTTACAGGTATTGGGCTCACTTCAATTTAGCCGTGAATATCTGTGGCAAGTTGTATTTTTATTAATGTCCGAATGTTAAAGTATGCACTGTTACATGGACATGAATGCATTGACATGTTATCTTTATGCAATTAATTGAGTCCCTTACTGATCTTGTTCCATATTCACACTTTTGCATTCTTGTATAGTAAAATTGTGCTGATGCATCCCTGAGTTACTGATCAGCAATCGTATATCTTCTATAAGTACAATGCATATGCTGAAATTGCAGTATTATGCAAACATTTGGATAGTGTATATATATTCTCAGAAGTCATAGATCCAATATATCATATATGTATCCAGTATATTTATTGACATGTTTGCACGAAGACAATAATGTGAATATTTGTGTGCATACATATGCATGTACAGGTGTTGATATATCCATGCTGATCCAAAAGGATGCAACCTTATTCTTAATTATCCGTCTCTGATATACAGATTTACATAACAACCTGGTTGGCAGAGGTGAACATAGATAAATGCAGGTAAGATCAACCTTACAACCTTCTCGTACTCATCTAAATGCTTGATTGCCAGTTTCTGAAATTTTAGTTCTCATCATGCTCTCTACATATGTTACTAATTGTCTCCATGATTGTAGAATGAATAGTTGTAAATATTCTCAACTTAAAAATTATATATAAAAATATTCTTGTTATTTAGGTTTATGATGTATATACATGTCTGAAGGAGTTATACATAGACTAGTACCATATCATACACAGGTGTTGCCCAAGTGCGCATTTGGATGTCAACAAATCGAGCTTGGGTACAATGTATATAGATTTTCTATCTTTATACCTATCCATGATATTTTAATTTAGTTTTTTTTTTTTTTTTTAATTTAAAAAATGGCTATATCTCTGTTATCAATAATAAAAATGTCAGCGAGTCACCGTAGATGGAAAGCAAGAATGCAAACCATTGTTCTCTTATCAATCCCTTTCATTGCAAAGCGTTGTAACTATTTCCTTTTATAGGGTGGAGGAGATATTTGGTATCGCAGGAGGGGAAATGCATGTCGACTTTCTTGAAATATCTGGTTGATAAATTCGATTTCTATTAGCCTGCCAACTACCGCTGGTTTATGCAAGAATGCAAGAGCTGGTTCATCTGATTATTCTCTTGTTAATAGCATCATATGCGATATGTGACACGATTAAAATTTATATTTAGGGGTGCTTATTTTGCATGATTGATAAGATATATGATTTTATTTGTGAGAATAGGATTTCTCAAATCCCACCTTTTCAACGGGATATAAATCAAACAAACTTAACTTAAATGATAGAAATAATCAAGGGTTTTGAGATATTTCAAAGTTTCAATTTATTTAAGTAAATAAGTGATTAGTTTTATTATTCTGATATATCAAGGTTAATCCTCAAAAGTAAACGCTCCCTTGGTATCAAATTTATGAGAGTTGTTCATCATTAGGCAAACGGATTAAGGGGACGTTTTATTTGTGCACGGGTTCCACTTTAGACTCTAAGGGGATGTTTGGCTTGGTGGATGAGATAAATAGTACTCCTTCCGTCCCACAAGAGTGTGCATCACTTTTGATGGCACAAGTTTTAATAAAATGTTAGATAAGTATATTGAGAGTTGAAAAAATGATTCACTTTATTATAAAGTAAGAGCTACAAATAAGGAGTTAGTGGTGGTGTAAAAAGTGATTCTTTTTATTATAAAATAAGAGTAAGAAATAAGAAGTTAGTGGTGGGGTAATGTTTAACAATGATAAATGCACACTTTTGTGGGACGTTTCAAAATAGAAATAAGAGTACACTCTTATGGGACGGAGGGAGTATTAAAGGGCCGTTTGATTTGCAGTTTAGGATTGATTAGGATTAAAATTATATTGAGAAATTAGTGTGGATTAGTGTGGATTTATATTATTTCATGGGTGTTTGATATCATGGCTACTTAATCCTATATTGTGTTTGATATCCATAGGATTATGTTGGATTATATTATCTAATACCAAAACTATCCTCATATAATTTTAAAAATATCATGTGTGTCCACCATTACTTGGGCATTTGCATCGATATGCGTGAGGAATGGTAGCAGAATTTTTATCCAACTTCGTAGTATTAAAGTTATCCGAGGGGGAGGCCGGATTATTAGTATGGGTTATTCCCACAAAATAGCATGTAGAAGTAGGATTAAGTAGGAGTTGACCACATTAATAGAACATGATATCAAACATCACACTAATCTGTATTAATTTAATTTATCCTACCTATAAACCCATATCAAACAGGCCCTAATATGATATAGTAGGATTGGACTATTTTGGATTATTTAGTTGTGTTCGAATTGCTTGATCAAATGATGTATGATATATTGAAGGATTATATCTAAAATGTAGCATAATTTCAAGATCTCCATGTTGATAGAAGGGCTATATCCCCTTAATTTGCATAGAATTTGCATTATGAAAACATAAGATTAAAGTAGATTATTTTATCAATTAAATCTTATCGATCTAATAAATCACCTCCCTAATCTCAATCCTTCATGAAATGGTATGCATCACGTAACGGTTAAGCTTATTAAAGCAAATGATAATACAGAGAAATCCAGAAATTTAAGTGTTAGATACAAAACAACAGAAATGGCAATTTAACTTATAAACAAGAAGAAAAAAAACAAAACAAAAACAAAAACAAAAAAGAGGCAAGAATCAATACCAAGAAGCATGAGAGCTATATAATTTTATTTTTCATTTTATCTTAACACTAAAAATGCTTTTTTAAATTATACTCCCTTTGTCCCTAAAAATTGTGGATCAAAAGAGATGACACATGTTTAAAGAAAAAATGTGATAGTTGTGTTTAAGTGGAGATTGAGTTTCACATTTTTTTGTAAATAGTAAGAGAAAACGTTTGTGAGGTCATTTCCAAATTAGAAAAGACCATAATTTTCAGGGACATCGCAATATAGTAATAAAACCACAATTTTTAGGGACGGAGGGAGTATTAGACATTAAATTTAAAAACATAAAATTCATTAAAATTAAAACTCAATATTACAATAATTAAAAAATGCAATAATTAAAAATCAAATTAAAATTTGTGAAAAATTAAAAATAGAATCAAAATTTGTGAAAATTTTACCAATTAGTCTTGTTCTCGATAAAAGAAAAAACACAAATGGCCTTTAAATGTAGGGGTATGACAAAAAAATACACAAATTTTGGTGAAAAATGTCATTTTCACATGACCTTTTAATTAAGTCAAAAAATACATGAAATTATATTAATATAATTTTCACCTAATTTTAACTTTTGAAAAAATTAAAGCTTAGTTGACAGTAAAAAAATTGATGCAAAGTTCATTTCCCTTGCAAGGATGCTTTTGTGTTGAACTTTGACGCATTTTAATAACCTTGCCCTTGCTTTTCCCTTTTACTTGTATGAACTTTCAACAACCAACTAAACTCTAATTTCACCGGAAGTCAAACTCAAGTGAAAATTGTAATTAAAATATAAATTTATATATTATTTGACTTATTTGAAATTTCAGGTGGAAATTACAATTTTCACCAAAGTTGGTATTTAAATTGCAACAAAACATGTATATATATGGCAACAAAACATTGTTTCTTAATCAATTGAATGTCCGAATATTTTTTAAAATGAATTTGATTTCATTCATTTTAGAAATATTCACTCATATTATCTCAAATCGGTATTTTGTAAGTATAATATATTATAGGGTTAATAGCCGGAAAATACATGAACTATTTTCAAATTTGCATATTGAAAATTTGAAAATATGCATATTGCAAACCAGGGGGCTTAGCCCACTGGCCACCAGGTCCTCACTTAAGTGAAGTGACCCGGGTTCGATCCCTCTTGGGAGCGAATTGGAGATTGGAGATATAAGGTGGATTTGGTGAATGGAGAGATAAGGTGGTTCTTGGAGTGGATGGGGAACTAACTACTAACATCTAACATGACTTTGCCCGATAAAAAAAAAAAAATTTGCATATTGCACATCACCTTTAAAATTAGCTTCAGAATACACCACCTTTTAATTTTGTTGCACACGGCGAAAATTCCGGCAACTCTTAAGTTTGACCGGCGATGACATGGACAGCCACGTGGTTTTTTTTACACGTTGGCAAACCATGTGAGCAAAACGACGTCGTTTTGATAAATTGAAGAATAAAAAAAATTAAAAAAAATCCTTACTTTTCCAGCAAGCCATTCCACCACCACCACAAACCACCGCAACCACCGTTTTTCCTCACTTCCACCATAACCACCACCACAAAAATCAAAGAAATCAAAATATGAGAAGAAATCACGAGCATCTGCCTCTCCATCGGAAACTTCTGGCCAGAAATTAAACCCGCCGCCCAGCCTTCCCCTTTCTCTAGATCCACGGCGGTAACCCTACCCCAGCCTACAACTCCGACGCCGACGCAGCAGCAGACCGGCGCCCACCTCCCAGTTCAAAGCCTATTCCCAGTTCCCAGCGAAATTTCCTGACGACAAGAGCCCAAATTTCCCCAAATTCAGAGCTTATTTCTCAGTTCCCAACGAAATTTCCCCAAATTTCCATCAAATATTCCTCAACAAATTCGATTAAGAGCCCCCAAATCTAAATCGGTGGCTGGAACCCGGTGAGGCGGTTGACGTTTTACAAATGGAAAAGGACGGCGGCGGCGCGGAAATAGCAGCGCAGCGGCGACGTGTGGCCTCGATGGTGGTCGGTGCGCGAGCGTCTTGTGGCGAGGAGGGCGGAGGCGAGCGGTGTTTTACAGATGGAAAAGGACGGCGGCGGCGCGGAAATAGCAGCGTAGCGGTGACGTCTGGCCTCGATGGTGGTCCGGGCCCGCGTGTCTTGTGGAGAGGAGGGCGGAGGCGAGCGGCGGTTGGCGACGAATTGGAGTGGTGGTGGTGAATTGAGGCAGGCGGCTGGTGAGGGAGGCGCTGGTTTTGGAGTGAGGGAGGTGAAGAGGAATTAGGGTTTTCACGAATTTTCCTTTTTTATTTTTTATTTTTTATTTTTAATTATACTCACTCAAAACGACGTCGTTTTGAATGCCGGTAAGTCCACGTCTGAAAATTCCGGTGCCACGTCAACACCGATCAAGGTGGTGGTCAACGCATGTGCAATTTGCAAAAAAATTAAAAGGTGGTGTATTCTGGAGCTAATTTTAAAGGTGATGTGCAATATGCAAATTTGAAAATAGTTCGTGTATTTTCCGGCTATTAACCCTATATTATATAAAAAAATTATGATTTTATTATATAATTTGCTTATAACATTTCATGAATTTGGATTTCAATTACATTAATGTGCTGATATTCTTGGGGAGGTCAAGATCAAAAATAAGTATGACATAACATTAGTTGATGCAGAGTAAGTTTTTCAATTCTTCGTTGAATAATGATTTAGATTTTTTTTTTCATTTTTAATTATGCTGTTAATTATATATCTGACAGTGGCACACGAGTAACTTGCGTAGCGTGAGAATTATATGTTGATGAAATCAATATGTTTATGGAAAGCAGGTCAAGTGAAGATAAAGAGCCACTAATAATTGCTTTGCAATTTGTTATGTTATCAATATTTATAGGTTCATATTTCCTTAATTTGTTATAATATTCAAGTAAGTTAACTTTACAAAGCTTTGCTCACAATTTAAATTTTATTTCAGGTGTAATCAAAGTTTCCAATGATCTCGATTAAGAAGTATTTTTGATTTGACATCTCATACGATCAAGTGTTCAGGATTGTCGAGTTATGAAATTAATTTGAAAGAAAGATGCATAATCATGCTTCTCATAAATACTGATCAATCTAACGAGCTTTGCAATGACATTAGACTGGTAGTAACTCAATTCGGGGGACGCGTAATTAAAGGCAACTCATTTCAAGAAAAAATGCGGACAAGAAGTTTTCCATTTGCTTGGATGATTATGAATTTATCGGATTTCACTAAATTTCCTTTTCGGTTCTATAAAAGGCATTTCTATGCAAGTGTTTGTTTTGCTATGAAAATAAACAAGAGTTAGGACACATTCTCTTTTGAATGTAGGATTATATCTACTGAAACTTGTGTTTAGTCATAAACAATTTTATGTGAAAATCTCAAGAGTCACTAGAAAAAAAAATATTTAAAGATTTTAATATGTGATGAGAGTGGTCATACGCATGACACAACAACTAACGTGGTGTATGATGAAATTTTCGATAGATTATGAGGTAATTACAAATTTAATTTGTTAAAGTCATTATTGATATTCCCTCTGTCCCAATTCAACATGTCATATTTTCTTTATTTTGACGTCCCATTTCAATAGCTCACTTCCTAAAATGGAAAGTCAACACATAATAAGAGCATCCACAACCCATGATCTTCGCCCCGAGTCGATGCACATAGTCGGCGCCTCGTCTGCGCTGAAGACAGGGGTGAGGTCGACGCCGGGTCTCTACGGTGCAACGGGTTGATGGCAAAAAATGGAGTGTTCGTGCACTACACGTGCACGGTTTTTTTTTTTTTTTTTAAAAAAAGAAATAAATGAGTTGGGGATTAAATTTGCAGAGATGGAAAATACTTGATGGGGAAGAAGAAGAAGTGGGAGAAGCAAGTGAAGGGTGTGTGGGCCGAGAGTTGGGCCAGGGTTTGGTTTTTCTTTTTTTATCTTTTCTTTTAATTTTTAAAATTCTACTCCCTCCGTCCACGAAATGAGTACCCATTTGTGGACGGCACGAGTTTTAAGAAATGTATGGAGTGTAGTGTGAATAGTTTAAGGGTCCCACTTTTTTAGTGTATTAATTAAAGAGGTGTGTGGGGTACACTTGCCAAAAAGGGAAATGGGTACTCATTTCGTGGACGGACGAAAAAGGAAATATGGGTACTCATTTCGTGGACGGAGGGAGTATTTTTTAAATTCTTTTAGTTTTTTTTATCTAATTTTAAAATCTTGTATTTTATTTTAATTATTGTAATGTTTGAATTTTAATTTTAATGAAAATTTGGAATCTTAAAATAAAAGTGTAGAATTTGGGATTTTGTGGAAATAAAGATTTAAGACACAGGGGCTGTGGAGAGTTGTGTCTTAGGTGGGGACCATCACCTAAGACACAACCTAAGACATAATGGTTGTGGATGCTCTAATATCACACATAACTCATTATTTACACCAAATGACATTGTATCTCAAACATAATTATCTCTTAGTTATTTTTCTCTCCTACTTTTTGGACATATATATTTTAAAAAAATATAAAATCTCTCTCCTATTTTATTACTTTTAACTATTCGGTTCTTAACATCATTGTCCAATCCTTGTGGCCTATTGAATTGGGATGGATGGAGTATTATTTAATTCATTATATTTTTTTTCCAATGATTGATTGCAACTACAAACATCTAATTTAGGTAAATTTCAAATAAATATTATAATTTCTCTTTTAAAATTTTGTAGGTCAGTACTCTGTTTATATACACATTTCATAAGACATCTAATTTAGATAAATTTTAAATAATTGTAGTATATTTTTTATTTTAAAAGTATTTCGTTCAATACTCTATTTTAAAGAATGAAATTCATGGAAAAAAAATATATTAAATAATTCCATAAATTTATATAATAATGAATTTCGTCGAATTTTAATGGGCTATTACTAGTTTATTTGACTAAAAATAAAAGGTACTACTAAGAGCCTGTCTAGCCATGTTTATTTTAAAGAACTTATAAGTTTGGGAGAGAAATATATGTTAGAGAAAAAAAAATTAAATAAAAATAAACTTGAAATGATATATGATAAATACAATAAATTATGATTAAATAATATTTGTAACTGTATAAAATTATGAAAATATAAGTTGGAGTAGATAAATTTATAAATTATTATTAAAATTTATTAATTTTTAGGATTTATAAATTGTTTTAAAATGTATTTATTAAATAATTAAAAAAACTTATAAGATTCTAAACAATTTATAAGTTTTTTAACTTTACAAATGTTTATGTTTCTTTGTTTGATAAATTTATCATAGAAAAATGAGAAATAACAAAAGAATCTTTTTAAACCTCTTCTTCTTTTACTCATTTTCTATAAAAGAGATATTCACGCATTCATCATTTTCACTCTAAGGAGAGATAATATCATCACATTAAAAATGAATGGATAATATTATCTCTTTATGAAGTGAAAATGAGAATAGTAAAAAAAAATTTCTTTTACAAAAAATGAGAGGGAAAAAAAAGAATATTTTTTTAAAAAAATTGTCCTTTTCACGTGATAAATTTAACAATCAAAGTTCAAAGAGATCACACGAGAAATGGTCAAATTGAGAAAACTTAAGAATTGGATGGGGCGAAACCGAATAAAAGACCAAATTGAGAAGTTCAAAGAGAAAGCTTAAGAATTCCTTGGGGCGAGACCGAATAGAGGGTTTAAATGTTTAATACTACCATTATTCTATTTCCGAACCTTTTTTCGATATGATTCGAAATTGAGACACATACAAACCCCCAATTAACGCACACAACACATAGTTACAGCACTTTTTTCCTTCTCCGGAGCAGCCGCAAATTCTCTTGCCCCACGCACCAAATTACACACAGAGAACACGCAGTAACGATGGTTGGAGAGGAGAAGCGGCATCAGATGATGCAGAATTTGTTCGGTGACCAATCAGAAGAAGAGGAGGAGGAGGAGGAGGAGGTTGAATCAGAGCACGAGTCTAATCGTCAACCTGATTATGCATCCGTATGAATTTTTTTTTATCTTTTAATTATTTTCGAATCTAAGTTTGCACGATTCCACTCGGTTAACTGGTGCTTTTTTGTTTGTTTTATTTTCCTTATCCAAATAATTGGTGCTCTTGATGGCATTGTGATTTCAGCTGTGGTGAAATCCTAATTTTATTCCACTTTGTTTGTTCGTTCGTTCTTTTTTTTTTCTTTTTCGTTTTTTTATAAGAGAAGCGATTTTTTGTACCGATTTATTCAAAGAATTCAACCTTTTACCATTAGATCGTTGTTCTGTGGTTTAATCGGTATGCACCGACATGTAATTTTTGTGTGCAAGAGGAGTAACTCTGTTGATACATCGTGCATTTTTATTTTTTATTGTTCTAATGAATCAATTATTTCTACAATTACCTGTAATTAAATATTTTTATTTTCCAGCTCGAACTCTACTCAAATTTCATCACTGTCTGTTTCTCATTGCTATTTCAAGCTGCATGCCTGGATGCTAATATATCTGTTTGTAATATTGTATATATTCCCGCAGTATGTGCACGGTCATATGCCAACATGCGTAAGTTTTGATTGCAATCACAATTTCGATCTTTTGAAGTCTAGTAGTTGCTGACTTGCTCTTAATTCAGACACAATTCTTACTTTAGAGGACGGGCTAATTGAATTGTTTGTAAATCCTTTAATATTTACACATACAATGTGATATGAGTGTCTATTTAGACTTCTATCAATTTTTTTTGAAGGAAAGACTTCTATCAATTTGCAACTTAGTAAGTCACATCATACTTTAAATAAGCACCCCCTCTCATTGTACTCACATGTTTACACACATAGTTTAATTAATATATATATTCATTTCTGAAAGTATTTGTTTAGGGTCTGGAAATTCGTATTTTTACAGGTGCGAATGCTGCATGAATTCACGATTTGGATGCCAATACTTATATTCTGTTGTTAGGAAAAACATGGGATATTATTCTTTGAGTATTTATTCAGCACGGCTTGTGAATTATGGTATGCGTGATTAATTAACAAGTTTAGAAGGCCAATCCTTAATGAGCCAGCACATAAGACATCGTTACATTTCTGAAAGTTAAAGCATGTGCATCCTACTCCTTGTTTTGAATTAATTAAAGTTGTGATTGTTTCTTTTTAGGATGAAGGGGATGAAGGACCTGAGGCTGAAGGTGAAGGTGAAGTTGAAGGTCAAGGGGAGGCAGAAATTGAGAGTGAGGGTGAACCTCAGGATCTTGATCCTTTACAAGGTGAGAGTGAGGGTGAGAGAGATAAAAGCTCTCAAGAATTGGAGATAGGTAACCAAAGGGAACAAAGTGAAGAAAGGTACTCAGAGAGTGACGATAAGGAAGATTATGGCCAACGAGTTGTTACTAGTAGAAGACACGATGCAGTTGAAAGTGGGTCAGAACGATCTGGAGAGAACCATTATGTTGCTAATGAGGATGACGAAGTGAATCAGGCTAGGAGTCACAGGTCCCTTTTTCGATCTCTTACTTTCCTGTCTCTCTGAGGGATATTCTGTTTATCTTCTACTTGTGCTTATGCAGTCTCCAACTGCAATGACCCCAATATGGTGTTATTTTAACTTCATTGACTATGTTGATGTCTTTGGGAATTTATTGTTTCATTCTTGGAATCAAATCAATATTGATTCATTGATGATGAAGGTTGAAAGTGGTTGTATTAGGAGGAAAATGTATTTAAAAATGTGAATATGTTTGGAGAGAATGAATCAATACTGAGGGAGTATTAATTGTCACAGCCTAAGTGGAAGAGGTTTGAGGGTGCTCGATCTTCAATGTGGGTATCCATTCTTAACTTTTCGCCCCCAACACTTAATTTCTGCTGCATTATATAGCTGTATTTCATCATTCTACCAACCATGGGAAGTTGCTCCGTCTTTCTTGGGAATATATTTTTCTGGTCAATTGCTAGAGGACTGCTCAATTTATTTTTAAATCTATATATGTTTATGGCCTTATGGGTATTGAGGTCGATTCATGTACAGAGTTTCTACTTGGGGTTGGGATGATCTTATTTGTTGACACTATCCACTTTCACTACCTTTTTTACTTGCCTGCATATCAGTTGACTGTGAGATTCGATCTCAACCCTAAAAAGGGAGAGTTTCGACTGAAGGTTAGTTTCATTGCAACTTTTTTTAATGTAATGGTATAGTGCTGATTATAAGGTAGTTCAGTTGATTAGAAGGTTGAGAAGAATGGAAAAGAATACTGTAACACAGAGAGGACAAAGAGAATTGATAATTACCAATGCCTGACTTTCTTCCTAAACTAATACATCCAGTGACACTGCTCATTTGCAATTTGTTTGTCTTTAATACATTAGTCCAAGATGTTTAGTGGTCTGGATTCTGTGATCTGCAGTGTATCTGGTGATGAGAAAGATGAGGATCAGTTTTTGCAGTCAGCTCCAGAGATTCGTGATGTTTTTGGAGACTCTGATGATGAAGAACTAGCAGAATACAAAGTTCAGGATCAGACTGAAGAAGATGAAGTTGTTAGTTGATGTGGATTATAATAGCACTGTTTTATTTTTCACTCTGTTTTGCATAATGTAATATCTTAAGATATATTCCTACCACAGAGATCCCCAATTGAAGAAATGGGGAATTATGGGAAAGACTTGAGGCCGGAGGATATGATACCTGATGAAGATGCACCGTATTACTCTGAAGAAGAGCATATTGAGGCTAGAGCTAAAGAAAAACCAGTTGGCCCCCCACTAGAGCTGGAAATTCCTCTGTGCCCTCCACCATCTGAATCTGAGAAGGTTTACATTCAGTTTTCAGGATTATTGTTTGAAATTAAATTTAAGTAAAGTTACATCTGGTTCAGTCCTTGAATAAGTTCATCATGCCTGCATAATCTCAAATCTATATTGGTCTAGAGTTAATATGTCTGGAGTTATTTCACGAGAAATCTTATCTCTTAATTTTCTTGTCAGTTTGGAAAACTGTTAGCAGGAGGCCAACAAAATCTTGCAGCATTTGCTTCTACAGCCTGTCAAATTTGCAATTTGTTAAATTCTTAATTTGGCAGGTGTATGAGATGGGTAGAAACTATAATTTAGTTTAAAAATACTTTTGCTAATTTTCTGATTTCCCTAAGAACTTCACTTGAAACAAAAATGAAGTAATGGTGGGTGAATTTTATGAATCTGGGACATGTGTGGTCATGGAGAAGATGAATTAGGTGAGTGGTAATGGTATAGGTAGTTTGCCCTTCTTATATGACTTCTTGAGATCCACGGATTTGATTTCTTAATTCCTTTGTACCACATTCAAGTATGGCTGAAGGGTGCTATTTAATTTAAGTATCTGGTTGACTTATGCAAAAACTTTTATTCTGATCAATAACTCTCAGTACTTGTGAATATGCTATATACCTAAGGTTAGGGTTCATGTGTATGTTTCTCTTCCTTCTGCATGATGCTACTCATAACTTCATAGTAAATCTTTTGGGATTTCTTCTGTTGCAGATGAATATGATCAAAGTATCTAATATAATGGGCATAGATCCTACACCGTTTGATCCACATACGTATGTGGAAGAGGATCATTATGAAACTGAGGAATCTGGATCTAAAAAGAGGATAAGATTGGAGAACAATGTTGTTCGTTGGAGAAAGGTCAAGCACCCTGATGGCAGAACATCTGTAAGTGAATTAGTTAATGGAGTTTGTGCCTTGTCAAATCATGTGGTCATTCATTTTACATGAAGTTCTTTGAAACTCAAGTGTTGTTGGTTGTAGCAACTTTTCTAAAATTTTCTAAGATGGGAGCCTCTAAGGACATCTTAGTGATATTGTTTGAGACTGGAGTATCATTTAACATAAATTTGTATTTTATTTGTGTGGACAAGACAACTAGCCTTCTGCATGTACTATAGACTTTTTCATCAAGAGTCATTTGCTGCAACTGCCTACTCAATATCAGATTCTTGATGCAATTTTTCCTTAACTGAATAGTAAATCTGACACTACTTTGTGTAGATTGAAAGCAATGCTCGCTTTGTGGAGTGGTCAGATGGTAGCCTGCAGTTACTTATTGGAAACGAAGTGCTCGATATATCTAAGCAAGATGCTCAACATGAACAGGCTCACCTTTTTGTTAGACATGGAAGGGTAATTTTTTATTATTTATTTTTATTGTGGCGTGAATAACCTGCTAGTACATAATTTACAGTAATTTATCAGTTCTAAAGACTTTCTTCTTTGACACTTCAATAAGTATGGATTTGGGATCTGAAATTTCTTTTCTCAGATACATCTTTTTATGCTGTCTATTGTGAAAACTTTTCACTGAAAAGTCTTTGATGGTTCAGCAGTTAACATTCTTTATTTGTTTTCTCAGGGCATTCTCCAATCTCAGGGGCGAATTTTAAAAAAAATGAGGTTTATGCCGTCCTCCTTAGCTTCAAATTCTCATAGGTTGTTAACTGCTCTCGTTGATTCACGACACAAAAAGGTGTATAAAGTCAAGAACTGCATCACTGACATTGACCCTGAGAGGGAGAAGGAGCAAAAAGAGAAGGTATATCAATTAGCTATCTGATATATCTGGTATTGATCATCAAGCTAACTGATTTCAGTTCCATTGGGTTTGTGGCTTCTCAGGCTGTTCATCAGTCAATTAAAGCTAATGAACTTCTTAGCCGGAAGAAGGAGAAGGTCAGTCGTAAATATACACAGCCCATCCGCAGGGAGCGCCAACTTTCCCCTGGTTTCCTAGAGGACGCACTTGAAGAGGTTGGATACACACATGAGCACACGTACAACACACACACACACACACACACACACACACATATGTAATATTTTTTGAAGATCCATGGGATGTCTTTTTGCGGACACCTTTCTTCATTTTTTTAGGCTTCATTATGCTGCAAGTGTCTAATGAATTTCCTTTTCTTCCATAATGCTACCACAGTAAAATTTTATTTATTCTGAAGTAATCTTTTGTCATTATGGTTACCTAATTAGGAGGATGAACAAGAGTATTATGAACCACGGCGTTCTGCTGTTCGGCGTCGCTTTGATGATGACCTTGAAATGGAAGCTCGAGCTGAGAAGCGCATAATTAATGCAAAGAAGGCATGTGATTATTACCAATATGATAAAAAGGAAACATCTATACTCTTTCGAGTCTTTTTGTTGAAAATCTTATTTATGCTCAACTGAATTTCTACTGTTGGGGTTTGCTTTCAGGGACCAAAAGATATCCCTCGCAAGTCAACATTTCAAGCTTCCAAATCATCTCGACGCCCAGTGGACTTCTCTGAAAGTGAGAAAGAGGAATCCGAGTATGAAACCGAGGGGGAGGAGGAAGGTTCACCGCCACATAGAAGACATGAGGAAGCAGAGCAAGATTATGGGGATGAAGATGAAGAACCAGAACAAAGAGAGCAAGAAGAAGCCTATGATGAATCAGAAGAAGAAGCCGAGGTAAGTGATGATAATGTTTCTGAAATCATTTCTGGCTGATTTCAGTTAGTGGAAGCAACTGGATAAAATACTATAACGGTCAACCCTTTTTTCTCAAAAAAATTACTCGTATTTCTTAATCACATTCTAAATGGCCTATTAGTTTCAGGGATGGGGAAGTATGTTGAATAGCAAATTGCTTTAATCCTGTTGAAGATCCAGAGTTTTACTAATATTGATAATTATATGTAGTTAACTGCTTGTATTTGATATCTTCTTGAAGAATAAAATACTGTGGTCTGTAAGTGTTGACTTAGTTTTCCTACAGGAGCCAAAGCAGAAGGTTAGGGATTCGGGAGGCAGCCTCAAAAGGAAGGGTATTGAATCTGATGAGGACTCTCCTCCTAGGAAAGCTACTACTCATCGGCGAATGAAAATGGTATATGAGAGTGATGAGGACTAAAACAGGACTTCTGAGGAAGTAAGTTTTGTTTAAATTTTATTTTAGCATCGGTTATATCCTTACTATTTGTACATTATTAGCCTTAAATACCTGGTTTTGGGATTTTGCAGGAGAAGCTCTCCATTTATTGGCTAATCTTTTCTAGAATCTTTGGGCGACGAGCAGACAGTGATTTCGGTTAAGTGCAAATTTGTGGGGCAACAACTCATGTACGTGCGTACTATATTATCCTTGTTATGTACCCGTCAAGTTTTCTGCCAAATTTAAGCACATTGTTGTAATGGAATTTTTGGTTATAATCAGGTTTTTATAATTGTAAATGATTTGTAGAACTGAAGCTATATTTATGCACCCTTGTTGAAGTAAATTTTTGGCCCTGAATTACAAGATCATCGTTGCTTGAGAATATCTCATCATGTGGGAGCCTATTATATATGATTAATAGAGCTGCTGATACAACGCAAATTCCAAGATGTTGATTCGCTATGGACAAAGGATGAATGCAATCTACTATCAACGTGTCGAATGAGTTGTACAAAATTTGCTAGAGCTCGATTTTCAATAATAGACTTCTTATTCATTCGGGCGCAATTCGAAATTAACTGTGAATCAACAAATTGTTTGTGTTGTTCTAGATTTCAGTTGCGCTTCTATCTGCGTCGTACTGGAACCCCAAATAATAAATAATGGTAATGCCAAAAATGGCTCGATTCTTTTAGTGGAATTGGTGATTCTCTCTCTCTCTCTCACACACACACTATGATACTAAAATGTGGGACGGCTAAAAAAGAAAAGTTGGATACTAAAAGTTGGATTGAGGGAATATATTTATAAATATGGTAATTAAGTTTGTATTAATTTTATAGACATATAGAAATATAAACATGTTTCTCGTGCATTGCACGAAAGTAAATGATAGTTTAATAAAAAGTTCAATAGTAATTGTCAAAGTTTAGTAATTTATAGGTTTTTATGCATGTTATTTAATGTGACATGTGTGTCACATATACATAATTAAGTCATGTCAATAATATGTCGTTTTTTAATTTGGCCAAAATTCAAATTAATTAAATTAATAATTTAATAATTATCACACTATAATTTAAAATTTGTATGTAAAGTTAAAATTGGATGAAAATTTATGATAAATTAACAATATATAAAACTACCCGAATTTCAAATCAAGTTTTATTTTGGTTGAAATTAGATCAAACTTAATTATGTTTTCTTTAATCAACTAGAGGTGCATTTACTTTAATTGTAAAAAAATTTATTGGAAAATGATGAATAAGAAAATATGTAAAATATTATCTTTTTTTTATGAGCAGTAATATATGCAGAGCAGAGGAATCACTATGGTCAGAGGAATGGGCTTCGCCAGAGGAACGGGCTTAGTCAGAGGAATCACTGTGGTCACTATGGTCAGAGGAATGGGCTTGCCAGAGGAACGGGCTTAGTCAAAGGAATCACTATGGTCAGAGGAATGGGCTTCGCCAGAGGAACGAGCTCAATCAGAGGAATCACCAAAGACATAGGAATGGCTTGTCATTCAAGATAGGCAGCGGAATGAGTGACCGTTTTACCCGGGAAGCGCCAGAGCAGAGAAATCGCTCGTCTGCAGGCAAAATTACTACTATACCCTTTGATCACGCGGAGAGCATGCCTTCAAAGATGAAATTACTGTTTTACCCTTCTATTGTACTCTATAAATATCCTATGCATTCCCTTATGTAAACAACGTGCTCTTCATTCAATACAGCAAGCAATTCCATTTCTTTCTTGTCAATTCAACCTTTTCTCTCAACTTTTACGCTTAAACACTAGGTAACTACTCGCAACTTAGAATTAGGTGTTGATAAGGTACTTTATCATTTTTATTATATGTTTACTAAAGATGAAAAGATGAAAAAAATTATACATCACTATTCAAACCCAAAAATAATACTCAATATTAAAAAGAAAATATTTTTTATCTCATTTTTTGTCAAAGTAAACAAACCTAAGGAAATCATCAAAAGAATTTCCCTTTTTAAGGGAACTCATATATTCATTCAAGCAATTGAACTAGCAATAATATTATTTAAATATACTCCCTCCATCTCACTCTAATAGTCTTATTTTTTTTGGATGTCTCGTTAGCATAGTCTCATTTTTACAATATTTTAAAAATAATTATGCATTATTTTTTACAAAAAGTAAGTTATGAGTGTTAGTTAATTGGCTAAAATAAAGTCAACCACGTCACTTTTCATTCAAGAAACAACTTTTTAATAGTTTCTCATTGCAGGTAGCGACTGCTTTTTTTTTTTTCCTGTGCTTATTTTTCCTAATGAACCAAAAATTTAACTCAAGGGCACGCCAAATGAGAATATAAATAGGTTTGCCCTAAAACATGTCATATAAATTCACCTGAAGCTGCAAACAATAGAGAATTGGTCCTTGCCTCAACATCAACTTCTACTCATCAAACCTTCCTTTTTGCAGGTCTCGTCTGAAAAATATGTGAGGGGAAACCCTCTTTTCATGTGCAAGTTCTAGCTCCCCTCAACTTTATTCGCAAGATCAAGATGGCTATGCTGCTTAGTGAGGATCTTTTGGTCCGTGAGAGTTGAAAAATATAAATCTTCATGATTTACGTCCTCTGCATCACTGGGCCAAATGTGCTCCTCAGAACCCTCAAGGTTGTGATTGGATTTGGATGTCACTTTCTTGTCATTATTCTTCTGGTTACGTGATGGATCGTCTTCAGTTGTTTTCGAATGATTCATGTTTGAACAAATGCCTGTTACGCTTTTATCTTGTCTCTTGGCGGCTTCTTCAGGTATTGTTTCTTAAATCTGAGAGACAATTCGGTTTTTTTAATTTATGTTTACTTGTTGTTCTGGTTCCTTTTTTTTTTCTTTGGTATGATTTGATTTCAAATATTTAGATTTTGGTGAAGAATCATGGGCTTACAAAAATGGGAAAGTCGTGATGAAAACTTGAGGTTATTTGGAACGCAAAAGAATGGCTTAGAAAGAAAAAGGAACAACGTGATGGGGGAAATTCTACCATCATTGTTGTTCAATTTACAGGAAGGGGAACTTGAGATGTAGGGCAGATTGTATGCTTTATGTACAAACCAAATCTAGAGTAATAGATGTAATGCTGACTTAGGTGAGCTTGAATTGTATGCTTCTGTTATAACATATTTGCTGTAGTATATGTGATACTGAGTTAAGTGGACCTGAAAAAAGTTGTTATAGATAGCCAAATGTGCTGTTTGAGTGCTTTTAAGACTGGACATTTGGACTGGTAATGAATTTGACTTCGTGGGTAGTCCGACAAAGGTATATAATAAATTCTGCCATATTATTGAAATACTATAAGACTACACAAGCGAGAAGTTTGCATAAATTGACTAGGACAGCGAAAACTCAATCTGTTTGGCTCATTGTACTTTGATTTCCTTATATATTCAGTGGTTCACAAACAGAAAAACCACCGAGCATTTTCCTTTACTCTAATATTTGCTATGTTTCTAACCATATTTGCTATGTAATATTTTACGTGAATATATGTTATAGTGGTTTTGTCACTTTAATAGTCATGTTCAAGAGAAATGGTTTTTCCTTGCCTCCAACCAATATTGTCGAATTATCTAGTGTGCAACTGTCATATATATGCATCTTTTCATCATGTTAGAAACATAATATTCCTTATATAGGACTAGTTTTTCTTAATAATTTATTGTTGGTACTAAAAGCTAAAGTCCTAATAACATGGGACTGGCTGCATTTCATGTTTGGAATTGGAAGAACGAATCATAAAACTATGAACAGAAGCATCTATTATGGAGTTCACCCAGTCTTAAATTTCAAATTGACTATGTTTCATATAAAATGGAATGCCTCTCCTTGAACCTTCGGATGTTTGGTGTTTCATTGATATATGCTTGTCCTACTTTGGCAAATCATAGTACGCAATCATCCAACTTAGTGAATTTGAATTCAGCATCACTAGGCAATTTTTGGCATGTTTAGTACTATTTCGGACCTGACCCTGGGTTTTAAAAAGCGCGCCTAGGCGCGCCTAGGCGCGCGCCTTAAGCGAGGCGCAGGGTGGGGGGGCCTTTTTAGGCAAGGCGCAGGAACCTACTAGAGGCGCAGTCGAGGCGCAATAAGGCGCGAAAGGCGCGCCTAGGCGCAGGCTCACTAAGGCGCCGCCTTATGTAGAATTAGGGTTAGGGTACAATTTTGTTTAAAACAGAAAAATAACACACCAGCTGCGCCTCCTTTCTCCTCTCTTCTCTCTCCTTGCGTCTTCCCCCCTTTGCTCACATACCGGCGTCGCCAGCCAGCCCCCGCCGCCGCCAGCCGTCCACCGCCGCCGCCGCAAGCCCCAGCCGTCGGCCGCCGCCAGCCCCAGCCGTCCGCCGCCGGCGCCGCCAGCCTCCAGCACGTAAGGCTTCAGTTTTTGAAGTTCATTTTTTGAGTTTTAACTTGTATTTCAGTTTTTGAAGTTTATTTTGAATTTCAACTTTCAAATGCAATATTGTAGTTCAGTTTTTGAAGTTGTTTTTGAGTTTCAATTTTCAAATTCAACATTGTAGGTTATTATTTTATTTTACTTTGACTATAATACATAAATATGATTTTAACCTATTATCTTTTATATTTTTATAGCTTCATACCAAGAAGAGAAACCGATTGGCACAAGATCGGCTCAATAAATTGGTTTATGTGAAGTATAATCGCACTTTGGAAAGGCGATACAAGAGGAAAGACACAATAGATCCTATTCTATTAGAAGAGATTGATGATAGCAATGAATGGTTGGTTGGACATATGGATGGGGAATCTTCTAATGAAGATGATCTTGTGTTTGAGGATGGTGATTTGACATGGAATGTCGTTAGTAAGGCTTCGGGAGCTAATGATCCTATTTATAGCACTAGACGGGCATCTAGAGTTGATAAAGGAAAGAGTGTAGTTGCTTCGAGTTCGAGAAGGCTTTTAGATGAGGATGAAGATGAGGAGAGGGAAGTGAATGAGATGGAAGAGGACATTGGTGAAGACAAAGATGATGGGGATGACGCATTTGAGGATGATGGACTTGAGGATGATGATTTTTGATTACTTGTTTGATATTTGATCGTACTTTTAGACTTGCATATTTTAAAACTTAAGTATTTGTGTGTTTTGGATTAAGTATTTGTGTGTTTTGGATTAAGTATATGTGTGTTTAAGTACTATTTGTGGTTTTAAGTTGTGTTTTTGGTATAAAATATAATGTAGGTAAATATATTAGAATTTTTTAGGCTTTACTGCGCCTCGCCTACGAAAAGCCCGCGCCTGCGCTTAAAGCCCTGCGCCTAGGCTCCGAGGCATGTTTGCGCCTCGTGCGCCTCGGGCTTTTTAAAACCCAGACCTGACCAAGAGTTCTGAGTTAAAGTGGTGAATGTGTTTGATTGAACACATAATAAATAAAAATAGTTTTTGTTGGACTATAGTTGAACCTGATTGAATATTTTCTGATTGACCTTTGACGTAACAAAATGGCAGCGATAACCGTAGGCTTTTATTGAAATTATCATAATATTAATCTGGTGGTTATTTGCTGTCCATGAAAATTCAAAAAATTAAGTCAAAGTAAAGGATTGAGACGATCCTTAAGGATATAAAGTTAACTGCCTACATTTATTGCTTTAAAATAAATTCTCCGGAGATTATTATTTCGATGAGTGACAATCTAATGCTCAATAAAGGATCAGCTATTGCATAACAAGCACGTTTGTGGTCTTTAGTGGCGCAGTAACAATTGTGTTGATCTTGAAAGCAAATACAGTATGATTTGGGCTACATTGGTGATGGGGAAGGGAGAGGGGAACAACTCAAAGATTTAATAAAATAATTATGGTCACATACATTTGTACAATTAAGGTCACAATCTCAGGTGAAATAATGCAAAATTTGCACAGTGATAATTGTATCTGTTTCTCGTGAAATCGTTTAGAGGACACTTAGGATCATATTAATATTTGAGGGTGTCAAAAAATCTCCTTGCATTTATTACCGCCTACCATTGTTTTCTCTTTCTTCACTGTTTTACTTATTCGTCTTCGAGAAACTCCAAAATAATACTCAACACGGTGATTTGTAACGCCCTGTTTACATTTATGGGTCGCAATCCGAACTTTCTATCTCGATAACTCCGCCTTAGAACACATAGATACTGACTTCATTTTAAAGCTCATATAATGAGTCTCTCTCTCTCTCTCTCAGTGAAAGTACTCATTCTCTCTCTCTCTCTCTATTTCACTTAAGGCTAGTTTAAGCAAAATAATTGTGGAAAAAATGAATAGACATCAAATCTTGCGAAATATCTTTGGTTATCTATCCGAAGAGGACTCTGCATCAAGCCATGAAATGAACCACCAGCCTGAATTTAACCCCGTAAGATTTGTTTGTCTTATTTTCCTTTTTAGCTAATAATATATTTTTTAATCAGTCTGTAGATCCCACTTCAGAAGATCTAATGAAAAATAACCAAAGGGAATGCCTTTATTATTTTATTATTTTTTCAGCTTGAGACTCATTAAAATGGCAAACAATTTTTTCAGATTTTTTTGGGGGTATATTTACATATGTTTATATTTACACATGGATATAAAATGTACAATTATAGATGATCTCCTGGTTTTTCAAATGCTTGTTGCTTTATAAACTTTCCCTTTTCTTCCTTGTAATAGTTTTACAATTTCTCCTTTACTTGTTTTATTTATGTTTTTGACATTTGACTTCAGGATGAAAAGGATGGAGGAACTGAACTTGCTAATGATGCCATATCCAATCAACAAGTTGAAACTGATGGTGGTCTTCAGTTAAATGAGGACACCATATGCTCAGGGTCTAGTGATGGAGGTGTTGAGCATGAGAAGCCTACTACAAAAGAACAGGAGATCAAAATTGAAAGTGGTGCTGAGTTACATCACCAGGCCAGAAGCACATCTAACTGTGATGGAGGAAGGACAACGTTTGAGAATAAAAGCACATTCAGACAAACGGTAAAAAATGAAGGTGGAGCTGAGTTAAACGATGAGGCTGAAGGGATCGAGAATGAGACAAGAAGCTCAAGGTCTTTTGCTCAAACCCTCGACTTTTGAATAGTTCATCTTTCTGGTGTGCATTAGTTAGTTTTAACTTGAATAGTCTTTAACTAATCCCTCTGTCCACGAAAACTATAGTGTGGTTTGGTGAGCACGGGTTTTTATAAATGATTTGGAGATGTGTAAAAAGTGGAGAAAGGGACCCACCAAAGTTAAGTGGAGAAAGAGACCCACCAAAATTGATGTGTTAAATGGTTGGGGTTTTTGTAAATATTAACTGCAAATGGGATTTACAATATAAGGGGTAGTATCCAAAAAAGGAAATACTGTCATTTTTGTGGATGGACAAAAGTAGTAATAAGACTACAATTTTCGTGGATGAAGGGGGTATTGATAAATTATCTTGTTGTACCATGAAGAATTCGGTACGCTCCCAGTTTCCTTCAAACCTGGTTTGTTTTTTATGCTTATGAATTTTGTCAACATCCGGTTAAGGTGATTGTTTTTATCCTACAATTGGTCTATGTAGTTTTCAATCCCTAAATTATTATATCTAGCAAATACTATAATATTTGTGCACTAATAAAAGTAGTAATAAGGCTATAATTTTCGTGGAATGGGGGGGGAGGGTATTTTCGATAAATTATCTTGTTGTACCATGAAGTATTTTGTACGCTCTCAGTTTCCTTCAAATCCGATTGTTTAGGATGCTTATGAATTTTTGTCAAAATCCCGCTAAGGTGATTGTCTTATCCTACAATTGGTCTATGTAGTTTTCAATCCCTAAATTATTATCTAGGAAAGTAAACACCCCCTAATGTGATTCTTGGCTGGATAAACGGTAAGCTTGCTCAGCTGGTTGTCCCACCTAGGACGTAACGACTCTCAATTAATTTGTTAGAGTTTTGAAGTTTTTCTAGTCGTCCAAAGTAGTTGAGATGTGCTTTACATATTGAAGTATTTGTTTGATAGGCAGGCAATCAATAAGTATTCTGAAACCCTGTCCCAGATAAACACTTTGCCTGCTATTTAAATTGTTGATGTATCACCGACTTGATAATTTTACAGGCCTTTAGATTGCAATTTGTCATTGTAATATTGTTCTATCCTTGTTTTAGTGTTTTTCCACCTGCATTTTTTTGGCTTCTCCATTTATTTCTGATAATTTTGGTTATCACGTTAGGTTAATAAAGACTGAGAACGACAAGGAACAATTTCGAATTTCAGATGTAATACGTGCTGTTTTTGGGGATTCGGATGACGAGCCAGCACAATATGGACTTGAGTATGACACTGATCAAGGCAAAAAGAATTCTGTGAGAAGTTATAATGATTATTTTGTTTTCTGGTTTTTGCCCTGCCAGTGATTTAAAATGTACTTACAATGTTCTTGTGTCAACATAGTTATCTCCTGAACACAAAATATATTGCGAGAGTGATCTGGAGTCTGAAGGATATTGTATCATGTGAACATACACATTTTGTGCCTGAAGAAGAAGAAGAAGAAGAAGAAGAAGAAGAAGAAGAAGAAGAAGAAGAAGAAAAGGCTGAGGATAAACTAGAGGGGCAGTCAATCTGCAGGATGCTGGTGCTGGAGTTTCCAAAACGCACTCCGCTTGCTGACCCATCTCAGGTTTTCTCACTTGTTACTTTTACCAAATCATATGCATTTTTAAATGTCTTAGCTTTTGATATATATATTTGAATCTTTATTCAATTGTTAGTAGGTTGGCACAAATAAATAGAAGAGTTCGGTCAAACTTAAGAAATTAGCCTTTTTAAGTACTATCATTTATTGATCTCTTCAAAAAAAAAGTATCATTTATTGATGAAAACAAAAATGAAATATATTCTTTACAATGGGATAATTGATTGATGGTTGTTGCATTTTAGTATAAATATGATTACCTGGAAAGTCATTTTATATGCTTGTTCTCAAATTTTAGTTGTTTCCTTGGTTTGTAAAGCTTGCTATTTGGAGTAAGAGGGTTTTAGTTTCCGTTCATTGTGCAAATAATGCTCGTGATTGATGTCCTCAATACAATCTTCTAGAGCTGAATTGAGATGCATTCTCTTGTTGCCTTCATGATTTTCTCTGTGGACCATAATCTATTGCCTACTTATTGTTGCCATATTTTGTCGAGACCTGTTTGTTATCCTGCTTCTATTTTTTCAAATATTTCATAATTGATTTACATGTTTGATTCAGATAGTTTCTTATATTGATGCAAGTGGTTTCTTGATGTAGATTAACCATCTCATTTAATTCCTTGTGATGTTTGCACTTCTTTCAAAAGTTATCCAATGAACTTTACAAATTGATATTAGCGTGTCTATTGTTTTGTCCTAAAAACCTTATCCTTAAAGCTTTATGAATCTAGAAACATTTGACTCTCTCTTCTACTAGTCCAACAAATCTTATGAAGATTGGAGTTGGTCTTTTCAAAATCAAATGTTTGTAATGTCCTATACCATTGAGAAAAGATGTTTTAAAGAACTTATATGTGTACAACGAACTCTTCCAAGACACGTCTCCAACTGGGGGGTGAATGCAATGTCAGACATGATTCGGAGAATGAATGTTCGAAGAGTTTCATATGTAGGTATAATAGACTTTTCTAGTAATCTAGACTAATTATTTGGTAACGTGAGGACAAGATCCAGCCTGTCGCATGATTGAATTACTACTAGGCCAACCAAAGTGGATGCTATACATTGAAGTTATCTGGTATAGATTTACCTTGTTTCTTAGTAGTTAGGGCCTGCTCGTATTGATAGCTTGCAGAACCTTTTGAGTGTACCAACGGCACTCGAAGATGATCCAGGGAACTATTGTTGCTTGATACTTGATAGAATTCTTTAGTCATTTTCAATTATTTCATCATTGTGACTACGTAAGTCAAATGTGCTAGGCGGGAGTTTTCCTGAGTTTTATTCACAATCGTTCCTATATGTTTCTCTGTGTTAATTTTCCCTCGACTCTATCACGTATACCCCGTGCATGTGGATTAACTTTTGGTGCAACTGAGATTTGCATATATATAACATGCAACTATGTCTATGACCAAGTACCCTTCATATTTGCAGATGGCAACAAGTGAACTCCCAAACATAATAGGATTTGATGATAAACCATTTGACCCAACAACATACGTGGAGGAAGATTTTTATATAATAGATGCTTCCGGATCTGAAAGGCTTCTCCCCCCAACCAATATCATTCAATGGAGAAATGTCGTAAACCTTGATGGAACAACATCTGTAAGTCCGATTCTGTCCTTCCAATTTATTATAGCACATATAATAGCATGGAGACGAGTTCATCAATACCGTTATATACTTTTGAGCTGTTCAATATAAATTCTCCTCAGGTCAAATGGGACATGTTATGCCTCATAAGTCATATATGCAATGTTCTAAATAGCTCCTACGCCATGCCCCTTCTAAGATAGACTAGGTGCCACTACATTACGGGCCTCAGTATGGGCACCAGATAAAAAAAAATTGGCGACACAACGACACTTTCATAATAATAGCCATACACGGCTTATGCACTTTTTTTTTGCTATGATTGCATAGATTAAGTTTACTGGAAATACATCTGTTTGGTCATTGTTTACACAATTTTTGCTGCTTTTACGCAAGAAATCATGTCCTCTCAAATCTGAACTGAATCTTTTGCAGGTTGAAAGCAATGGCCGCATTGTGAATTGGTCGGATGGGAGCTTACAGTTGTTTATTGGGAATAAAGCATTTGACGTAACGGAGGAAGACACAAAACAGATCTTATCACATGCTCTCCTCTGGAATGAGGTGTCATAAAATCCTTCACTTTTTGCATGCTTGATATAATTTGAAGAATGGAATCATGGGTGATATTCCAATAGTAACCATCCATATTCCATTTATAACGGTACACATGTACTGTTTTCAAGGCTCAATCCTTATCCTTACTATTTTGGGTCGATTATACAGGGTATCTACAAGTCTCTGGCGAGAATCTCCAAATCAGAGAAAGTTTCTTCGTCATCCTTGGTGCCTGATCCCGATAGTTTGACTGTTCTTGTTGATCAGGACACCAGACCTGTGCCCGAAACAGAGCAACTTCAGCAGGTAGATTGCTTATATGAATCACAATTTTTTTTATTTTTTTTTTTCCAATTGTGGGATCAATTTTACACAATCCATTATTTTGTAGGATAATTTGAAAATAACTGAAGACGATCCATCACGTAACCAGAAGAATAAGGACAAGAAAGTGACATCCAAATCCAATCACAACCTTGAGGCATCTGAGGAGCACATTTGGCCCAGTGATGCAGATGACGTAAATCATGAGGTATGCTGTCAGATTTCTTTGATTGGTTGTATGTTTAGAAGATTGTCATATTGTTATCACCCTCATCCCGTCTCTGCTGCAATCACTCAAGATTTATATTTTTCAACTCTTAGGGGCCAAAAGATCCTCACTAAGCAGTACAGCCATCTTGCGAATAAAGTTGAGGGGAGTTAGAACTTGCACATGAAAAGAGGGTTTCCCTTCACATATTTTTCAGACGAGACGTGCAAAAGAGGAAGGTTTGATGAGTGGAAGTTGATGCTGAGGTAAGGAACAGTTCTCTTAATAAAATACTGGAAGGAGCTTCTGTTGTTTCTGAAAGTTTAGTTTGGATTAATTTTATATATGTTGCATAAGAGCTTCTGGTGAATTAATGACTCATGTTTTAGGGCAAACCTATTTATATTTCTGTTTTAAGATGTTATATCTCCTTCCATTTGGCGTGCCCTTTCCTTATTGTAGTTAAGTTTTTGGTTCACAAGGAAAAATAAGCACAGGAAAAAAGCAGCAGTCGCTACGTGCACTGCGAAATACAATATGATACTCCCTCAGTCCCACTTCAATTGGCACATTTGTCTTTTTTGTTTGTCCCACTTCAATTGGCACTTTCCAAAAATAGCATGTGGTCCCTATCTTCTCTACACACATTAAACAAATGGTCCCCACCTACTTTACACACCCAACCCTTTATTCTTAATCTTCGTGCTCAAAGTAAAAGTGCCAATTGAAGTGAGACGGAAGGAGTATTAAATAATACTTAGCTCAATTGGTTGAATGAATATGTGAGTTCTCCTTAAAAGGGGAAATTCTTTTGATGGATAACAAGTGTTGATTTACCACCTTAACTAAAATCTTAACAACTGAGTTGGTAAGATCCTTCTCTTTTACTGGGAGGGGAGAGTTCGACCAAATTAGAAGATATTCCATTTAATATTTATTCAAAAAATAAAATAAAATCATTTAAAAATAAAATAAAATCGAAAGTACAAAAGTCAAAATGTAGCTTTGGATTCTTTCTCATACAAATTACTACCTTATTAGTTTTGGAAAATGGTACCGCTGCTAAACAGTTGTAAAAAATTAATGTAGCTATATATAGTAAAGTTGTCTTATTATTGGAACACATAAAGGGGCAAAATAAGGTATACCCTTTTTGAAAGACAACCTAAAAAATATCTACCATTTACAAAATGATAAATTATACTCATTTAGGATATTTTTACTTTTATGTACCATTTCGCGTGTATTGCTCGACACTAAAGCGTCGAGCAATAGTCCAAATTGGACTATTGCTCGACACCTCGAGCATCATGTGTCGAGCATCGAGCAATAGTTCTATTGCTCGACACTCGAGCGTCAAATGTCGAGCATCGAGCCATCGACCAATAGTTCAATTTGAACTATTACTCGACATTCGACCGTCGAGCATTGAATCGCCGAGCACTAAATCAATTCAAATATAAGGCGAAGCAAAGGCGGAGGAGCGGCGCAGCGTGGCGAGGCGAGGCGAGACAAAGGTGAGGCGAGGAGGAGGCACGCCACGTAGATATGGAGAGAGAGAAAGAAAGAGGTAGAGGTATGGAGACGGAGGCGGAGGCGCGGCGTGTCCAATCTAGACGGAGGTGCGCTAGGCGAGCGGCGGAGGAATGAGGGAGGAAGGCGGCAGAGGAGAGTGTGAGAGAGAGAGAGAAATGAGGGAAGGGGGAGAGACAATTGACGGGGGGAGGCTGCTGGGGAATTCTTTTTTTTTTTTTAAGGGTATTAATGTTAATTTTAACAAAAAGTGGATAGTATTTATATATTTTAGTTTGTGTCAGTATTTTTTTTTTTTTTTGAGAATGGGTAAAACCTACCATGTATAAATATTGTTTAAAGCCAAAATCAATTCAATATAACACTATTTCAGCAGAGCTTAATAAAATTCCTCCTATTCAATAATTTAATACAATAAATCTATATATTATTTCCTCATTTTGTGCCAATATTCCACTAAAAGCCAGTGCATCAATTTGGAGACACAAAAGCTAGGACACAATTTGGAGACACAAAAGCACAGTGCATTATTTCTTCATCGCAAATTATTGGGTGCGACCGTCGCACGAGTGTGCGACGGGTCGACCCGGCTCCAAACCCGCCCTCCTGACCCGCATGGGTTTGACCCATACTCCTAATTATTACATTTGTTTATAATAATTGTTACTTTTAATAAACATAATATATACATTTGTTCATATAAATGTATATTGATATGTATAATGTTTTATATTGAATGAAGGTAAATATTTATATTAATATAAGTATACATTTGTGCGACCAAATGTATATCTTATGCTTATTAAAAGTAAATACTCCTATTAGGGTTTAGTGTTCAGGCTTAGGGTTTAGTTTACAGGGTTTAGGGTTTAGTTTATAGAATTTAGGGTTTAGAAAATATAATATTGTATATTAAATGAAGGAAAATACCTATATTTATATAAGTATACATTTGTGCGAACAAATGTATATTTCATGCTTATTAAAAGTAATAATTATTATAAACAAATGTAATAATTTAGGATTTAGAATTTCGAGTCTGAAAAGCGGGCCGGGTCGGGCGCGGGTCGGGGCGGACCCGTCGCACACTGTGCGACGGTCGCACCCAAGACCAGCTGTTTCTTCATTAATGCAACTTGCATATCTATTGTCACCTACCAGTTAGGTAGGGCATGCAGATGATGATGATGATGATGATGATGATGATGATGATAATAATAATAATAATAATAATAATAATAATAATAATAATAATAATAATAATAATAATAAAAATAATGTCATGATCTTCCAAGCTAGGAATTTAAATTCTCAAAGACAAAAAAACTCAAGAAATTAATTAATTAACTTCTATGATAAATAGTACTCCTCTTCCATTTAACATGGACCTTTTGTCATTTTGATTTTTTTTTCTATTTCATAAAAGAAAATTTTTGTACTCATAAAAAATTATGGACTCCATCATTTTTTATCTTTTTTTTATTTTTAAATGACTTTTCTTTTTAATAATTGAACCATAAATAAGGAGCTATTTTTAGTGGAGCTATATTTAGTTTGTAATAGCAAGCTGTCCACGCTACGACATAAGGTCCGTTTATCCTACCCACCCTACTTTTGGAAAAAGAACTTAAATACTCCTTTCCATGGATGACAAATTTTGGTAATTACTAAATTGGAAGAAAAAAAATACGTCGGCAAACTTTGTCAAACGTGACACGTCCACCACAACATTAACTTAAGATTTATGTTCACCACAACAACTTGCACCTAATATTTACTTCTGTGCAGTATCTGCTGAGACTAATATGTCGGTTACATAATCAAAGTTTCATTACAAAAGACTCAAAACTAATTATATTTGTAATTGTTGTTGGGATCCGTTGTCAAGTAATGCATATTACAATTAAATATGATTTTTAAAAGATTTCTATAAAAACTCCATCATATTAATTTGTAGTAAATTCAACAACTAATTTCCTGGCAATTCGAGAATTAACATGGAGATATTTTTTGTTTTACGCATGTTTTGTAAACACCATAATTAATTAAATTTTGTCTATAGTTACATTCTTTTTTATTTAAATTTATTATGAAAAAATAAGGGATAATTTCTTCTTTTTTTTTGTTTAAATCTCTTCTTTCTTTTCCTTTATTTTCTATAAAAATGAATTTAATCATTTCTTCTTCATTCTTTTCACTCCAAGGAAAGATATTATTATCATGAGGTACATCGTGTGATACTGTTACCCCTCATATGGATTTAAAATTAACATGTTATGATATTTAAAGTTTTAATACAGTAAATAATTTATATTTTAAGTGATACTCATATTTTTTTGAAACTGGAAATCTTATTTTAAATATTTTTAATTTTACACTTTTTTTAAAAAAGTATATTTTTTTAAAGTATGTATATCTATTTATTCTATAAAAAAAATACAAATAGGACATTATGTAATTATAATAAAATAATAGCAAAAATTAAAGTGGTTGTGGTGTGATAGTGTTCAAAAATAGAAAGTGCATGATCCAAAATAGCAAAATGTGCATATTTTTCGAATATGGAGAGAGTATTAACAATGAATTCATCTCTGGCGAATTAAAAACACACGTGACACTAACATGACTTTCAAATTACCAGTAGATAAATAAAACGACGGCGTATATGAACCTCCATGTATACACACGTCAGTGCTACATGTGTTTTTAAATCGCCGTAGTTGAATTCGTTGTTAAAACTGAACAGAGTTCCTAAGTTTATGTATAAAAATGAATTTTTAAAAGTTTGTATTAAAAATAAATTTTGACTAAAGTTCATAAATTTACATGCATATAATAATAATAATAATAATAATAATAATAATAATAATAATAATAATAATAATAATAATAATAATAATAAATGGAGTGTTTGACACATAGGATATATACAATCAAAGTTGGATTCGGCAAAATTTGTGTTCGGGTTGGACAACCGCAATTAGGTATTTATTTTTATTCTAGTATTAAATAATCATAATTAGTAGTAATAAATTATAATCAAGATTTTTATTCTTAATCATGCTATAAAGTTTAGACAACCGCAATTAGGTATTTATTTTTATTCTAATATTAAATAATCATAATTAGTAGTAATAAATTATAATCAAGATTTTTATTCTTAATCGTGCTATAAAGTTTAATAGTTCTTAGTTATTGGATGATCATTATTATACATACACAGAACCGATCACCTACCCACCGTGGGCATGCATAACGTGCCCACCATGATGTGGCAATTGTAATTATAGTAAGATCATTTTAATTAGAGTAAGATTTATTAATTATCTTTCCTAATTAAAATTGTCACATCAATGGTGGGCACGTTATGCTTGCCCACGGTGGGTAGGTGATCGGTTCTGATACACATATATATGATGATTAATATGATGATTAAAACGTAAAGGGTGTTTATTGAGTTTATAAACTCTTTGAACCAAAATAAATTCTTAAAAAACTTATAAGCTCTAAAAATAAGCTTTAATAATTTACATGATCCCGATGAAATAAATTACTCTACCTCAATTAACCTTTTTTTATAATTTTATGTATATAACAATTACTCCCTTCGTCCCGTTAATAAAGACACAAGTCTTTTGGGCACGGAGATTAAGGAGAGGTAGTTTAAGTGGTAAAGTGTTGTGGCCCACTTAGATTAGTGTATTTGATTAAATATGTTTAGTAAATTTCTTTATTTTTATTTTGAGTTTCATATTGATTTATAAATTTATGAATTTCAAAATTTTTAATTAATTTAATTACATTTAATTTTTTTTCGAAATTAACTGTCTTCTTTTTTTTCACATCGCACATAAAACTCAAAATAAATCTGAAATCCCCAAAATCATACACCCAAATCAGAAATAAATCTACAAATTTGGATCCCCAAATCATACACCCAAATCATCAAGAAACAGAAATTGAAATCGCCATTTTCAAGGTCTACTTCAATTTTCTGAAAAGTAATTTTTCATCTCATCTTTGAAAAGCAATTTTCATTCTCATCCTTGAAAAGAAATCAAAATCGAAACCAGAAAAGGGAAAGGTCTTCATCAGCAATTCAATCGAAATCGAAATCGCCATTTTCCACTTTCAATTGCGGTTGCGGCTTTGCTGCGGTCGTCGTAGACGAGAGAGAGGCGACGAAGCCATGGCTGATTTTCTCTAATGAGGTCGAGAAGGAGAGCGGCGATGATGCGAGAGAAGCTGGAGGTGAGGAGAGAGGTTGGGGTTTGGGTGGAGATGGAGCTCGACTGCTTCAATGGAGTTTCTTGGCGAGTTTGAGAAATGGAAAGATGTGGTTGTGGGCTAACCATGGGAAGATGGAGCTTTACATGTTTCTTGGCGAGCTCTGGTTGGCGGCAGCAAGGGCGACGACCCTATCGAGAGTCCGATGGTGGGCTCGCCTACCGTTGTTTCGCCGGAGATTTGAGAGAGGAACCGGCGGTGCTGTTCGCCGGAGAGGGGAGAAAAAGATGAGAGGCGGACGAATTTTGTAGATTTTAGGGTTTGGTTAGTTATTTATAGTCTAATTAGTGTTAAATTAAGTAGTGTTGTTAAGCCCTAATTATTTCTCAAAATAGAAGTGTGTCTTTATTATTGGGACAGCCCAATAAGGAAAGTGTGTCTTCAATAATGGGACGGAGGGAGTATTATATATAAATATTATTCAATTATAATTTATTATTTTAATTGTATATTCTCTTAAATTTATTTTTTTATTTTTCCTCTTTAACAAAAATTCTCACTGTGATCGCGATTCGCGACAAAAAAGTAGCTAGAGTATAGGCTAATAGGCCAAGCCAAACAAAAAAAAGGGGACCGCTAGCCAGCACTAGTATTCAATTGAGCTACCACCAATTCTCTCTCACACACATCTATATACAATACAAAATTGAGGCCAAAGAGAACAAAAAACCAGAAAATCAGAATAATATATTCACGTTGGCATGCAAATGAGCAGCCTAACCCTATTAGTATGCAGTGCCGTACTAGGGTTCCTCCTCCTATACTCCATCCTGGTGCGGCGGAGGCCAGAGAAGTTGCCGCCTGGGCCGAGGCCGTGGCCGATCGTGGGGAACCTGCCGCAGCTGGGGCCCAAGCCCCACCAGTCGATGGCGGCGCTGGCGCAGGTGTACGGTCCCCTCATGCACCTCAAGATGGGATTCGTCCACGTGGTGGTGGCGGCCTCCGCCGCCGTGGCGCAGCAGTTCCTGAAGGCGCACGACGCCAACTTCTCGAGCCGGCCGCCCAACGCCGGTGCCAAGTATGTGGCCTATAACTATCAGGACCTGGTGTTCGCGCCCTACGGACCGCGGTGGCGCTTGCTCCGGAAAATCTGCGCGCTCCACCTCTTCTCCGCCAAGGCCCTTGACGACTTCCGCCATGTTAGACAGGTGAATTTGTACAAACTCACTTTTCTTCTTTGACTTCTCTAATTACTTTACCAGCACTCGTGGAGCTAAGAATTAATTTGGGTGGGGACCGCCCCGAGAATATATTTTTTTGTACATTTTGTATATTTAATGTATTTTTTATTAAAAGACGAGCATAATAGTAGTAATAAAGAACAATATTTTCATAAATTATATAGTTACAATATGTAACAAATTAGTTTCAATACATTATAATTTTTTTTGGGTATTCTTTATTTTTAAGGCATTTTTTATTAAAAAACGAGGATAATAGTAATAATAAAGAACAACATTTTCATAAATTATATAGTTTCAATATATTACAAATTAATTTCAATACATTACAAACTTCTTTTTTTGTCATTTCGTACATTTTAGCCATTTTTTTTTATTAAAAGACAAGCATAATAGCAATAATAACGAACAACATTTTCATAGATTATATAGTTTTAATAAATTACAAGCTAAAATCAATAATAATAAGAGACAAGCATAATAATAATAAAGAATTTTTTTTTGGGCATTCCATACATTTTAAGCATTTTCTATTAAAAGACAAGTATAATAGTAATAGTAATGTATAATATTTTTATAGATTATATAGTTTTAAATAACACAATTATCCTTAAATTAATTATATATGTAAGAATAAAACAAGCAAATCAAATTTTGTAAAACAAATTTCATTTATAATATAGACATATATCTATATATATTTAAAAAAAAAAAAAAACTCAAAATTTGGGAGAGGGCTTCAGCCCCCACTTGGCTCCGCCCCCTGCATACCAGACTTTACTGATTAGCTATGCCTGGTAGTAACCAGGGGGCTTAGCCCACTGGCCACCGGGTCCTCACTTAAGTGAAGTGACCCGGGTTCGATCCCTCTTGGGAGCGAATTGGAGTTTGAGGAGATATAAGGTGGATTTTGGTGAATGGAGAGATAAGGTGGTTCTTGGAGTGGATGGAGAACTAATTACTAACATCTAACATGACTTTGCCCGATCAAAAAAAAAAAAAAAAAAGCTATGCCTGGTAGTATTTAATATAGTATGACTTTCTTTCAAAAAAATAATAGTATTAGTATGGCTTAGAGGTGTTTGACTGAGTTTATAAGGTATTTAAAACAACTTATAAGTTGTTTCAACCAGCTTATAAATTCCTTCTAATTGTTTGATAAAATAATCTCCTAAAGAGCTTATAAGCTGTAAAATTAAGCTCTAAGAGCTTATAAGATCTCCTAAAAATAAGTTCCCCCAAACTTATTTTCTCATTTTTTTTATAAGCAACACTCATTTTACAAAAATTACTTAACTATGATTTTTTATTTTTATTATATATATCATTTTAATTTCATTTCTTTTTGGTTTTCTTTCTCTAACAAAAAATTTTCTTTCTAATTTATAAGCTCAAATATCCAAACACTTTGACAATTTAAAAAATCTTAAGAAACTACATCTTATAAGCTCTAATTAAGAACTTATAATTAAACTTTTTTAAAAAAGCTTAGCCAAACACTCTCTAAATCAGTTTAATGATCGGTTGTTTCCATAAATTACTCTCTCTCGATTTTTTCTTCAATCTATATATTTTTAAAATTTGTAGCCACTAACAAAAGTCATGACTATTTAGTTTTTTAAATACTACTACTTTCACAAAAGTCCAAATTAATCTTCAATGAATTAATAATTTCATTTTTGGAATATTCTTAAATCATACCTCAAACTTTAATTCCATGATTTTTTAGCCTGAATTTCAAAATATTATAAATATAATTTGTATTTATCTCGATTGTGTTCTTAATAATTTGAATCACGCTTTCAGACAATCATTGATAGTGATGTTTGTTTTCAAAGACGCATTAGTATTAAGTTGATCGACAATTTTGACGTTGATTATTAAATGAATAACAAAAATAAGTATATATTATATTATGTTTATAATATACTACTAAGTTTAAGAACAATTATTTTTCTTTTTACATGATTATTTTTCATTTTTGAAACTTGCACTACAATAAAATTGTCTAGTAGTGACACAATTTTAGTGACATCAAAAATAATTACATCACAATATCTTTAAGTGTAACAAAGTTTAGCTACACCAACACAGTATGTATATACTCTATTTACACATATAAATAAAAGTAAATTTTGTCACATAAAAATATAAGAATTTTGTGACATTCAAAACTACTACAAATTTTTTTACTACTGGAACATTTGTTGTGTGTAATTAGTGTAACAGTAGAGTGTGTAATTACTAATTAGTGTAACAGAGTGGTTATTGCTTGGAACAAAATGTTTTGAGTTGGAATCTAATGCGACAGAGTCTTTTCTTTTTTTTACTTGGGGAGTTGGGGAAGGGGAGCAGTGGGGTTTGAACCCGAGACCTCACTGTTCACACACAAAAGATCGCACCGCTTGGTGCCCTCAAGACAATGCGACAGAGTCTTTAAATTTAATTCCTGACTGATAAAAAAAAATACAAAAGACAGATACCGACAAAATAAAAAGAAAAACATGATACCGACAAAATAAAAAGAAAAACATGATATCGACACAATATATATCGTCCAATGTACCTCAGACCTATGTTGCATAGGTACGGAGGTGTGGACAGGGACGGAGCCAGGGGGGCTAGAGCCCCCTCCCAAATTTTGAGTTTTTTTTTTTTTTTTTTAATTTTAGAATATATGTAGATAGTATATGTTTATACCTATTATAAAATAATTTTATTTTATAAAAGAGTATTTGGTTATTATATTCTCTCATATATACTTAATTTAAGGATAATTTTATTTTTTAAAACTATATGATCTATGAAATATTGTTTGTTATTATTACTATTATACTTGTCTTTTAATAACAAATGCCTAATATGTATGAAATGCTAAAAAAAATTATAATGTATTGAAACTAATTTGTAATATATAGAAAATATATAATCTATGGACATGGTGTTTGTTATTATTATTATTATGCTTGCATTTTAATAAAAAATGTCTTAAATATACGGAATTTCCAAAAAAAGTTTTATGATATATTGAAACTATATAATCTATGAAAATATTGTTCGTTATTATTAGTATTATACTCGTATTTTAATTAAAAAAATACCTTAAATATACTGAATGCCAAAAAAAAAATTCTCGGGGGCCGAACCCCCGTACAGGTTCAGCCCCCCCAAACTAAATTCCTGGCTCCGTCCCTGGGTGCGGATGCGGGGGCGATACGATACGAGTACAGAGATACGAGTTTTTAAAAATTATAGGGTGCGATTCGGCAAGGACACATCTAATTATTAAAATTTTATGATATATAATGCTTATAAAATATATATATATAATTTAAATTTTCTTAAATTAATTATATGTAATTTACATTTTATTTTACTCAAAAGTTAAGCATTTTCAATTATATAAGTTAATTGAGCAACAATATAACGATTCAAATATTATTAGTCCAATATATAAGTCATAACTGAAAATAAAATTATCAAAATAACCTTGTGTAGGCCTTTTGTGCACGAGATACGTGAATTTCGCCTATGAAATTTGTGAATCCGGTTTATTTTTATAAATTGTTTTAAAAGATACGCCACGTGGCGAATCGAGTGCGAATCCGACGAGAATCTGAGAGAAACGCACCCTAAAAGAATCTGATTCGTCGTACATGCTAATTTTTGAAGAATCCATGCATCATAGTCTCAGACTAACTGAATATAGGTGCTATAAACTTAGTATAGGGTGGTAATGCATCTATTAAATTCATTGCTAAAGTAGTACTCCCTCCATCCCATGAAACATGACCAAGTTCTTTTTGATACGAGTTTTAAGAAATTGGTATTTTATGTATTAAGTGTGGTAGGTATAAAAGTGAAAATGTGAATAAAGGGTAAAAAATTTTGCCATATAAGGAAAGTGGTCAAGCTTCGTGAGACAAACCAAAAAGAAAACTTGGTCATGCTTCGTGGGACGGATAAAGTATTTAGTACTCCCTCCGTCCACGAAATGAGTACTCATATTTCCTTTTTCGTCCGTCCACGAAATGAGTACTCATATTTCCTTTTTCGTCCGTCCACGAAATGAGTACTCATTTCCCTTTTTGGCAAGTGTACCCCACACATCTCTTTAATTAATACACTCAAAAAATGGGACCCCTAAACTATTCACACTACACTCCATACATTTCTTAAAACCCGTGCCGTCCACAAATGAGTACTCATTTCGTGGACGGAGAGAGTATTTATTATAATAATTTAAAATTATTATAATATAATTATTTTTAATTAAAATTTATAACTAAAAACAATTGACTCTTAAAAAATCGCACTCCTTCCACCCTACGATAAAACTTCTTATAAGAGAGTGACAGATTTTAAGACGATGTTATTAAATGTATTGTGAGTGATAATAAAAGTGTTGTAATTAATATTGAAAGTAGTGGAAAAATAAAAAGTAAAAGTAAATGAGGTATTATAAGTGTTGTTATGCTGAGGTATAGTCCAAAAATAGAATAAGAATTTTTTTTGTGGATGATCCAAAAAGGAAAATTAGTATAGTAATCTTTCCATTTTCAAAAAATTTGCCCCAATTTTCTCATTTTCTAGTTTTATGCATGACCCCATCATCAATTTTACAATTATAACTCTTTTAAACATTACTTTTATATATGATCATATCATCAAATAACTCTTTACCAATTTTTAATGAAACTCGTGTTGTGCTGTAACACCCCAATTTTCGTAAACTTTACTATTTAAAAATTTTAGAGAACAAAAGATAGTAAAATAATAATTTCTTGATTTGTAAAGAAAATTTAAACTAATTTCAAAATCAACTTGCCAAAACTGAAGTAGTATCATAAAATAAAATGATAAACTAAAAAGTAACATGTTTCAACTTAAATTTCTATGAAAATACTAAATCTCTAGTCATTCTCGACTTCCATGGCCACTTCGACTCTGAAACTGCAAAACTGAAAAGATAAAGGGTGAGCATATTGAAAATATACTCAGTGAGGAAACATGCACATATTCACATACGCTTAAACATGCAAATAATTCACATTGTCATACACATATACTTAATTCTGAGTGTTTCTGAATTTATGATCATGTACTTGAACATGATATTCTGAATTTCTGATCATGTACTTGAACATGATATTCTGCGTTCTGATCATGTACTTGAACATGATATTCTGCGTTTCTGACCATGTACTTGAACATGATATTCTGCGTTCTGATCATGTACTTGAACATGATATTTTGCGTTTCTGATCATGTACTTGAACATGATATTCTGCGTTTCTGATCATGTACTTGAACATGATATTCTGAACATGTATTTAGACATGTATCTGAGCAAGTATAAACAAACATGAACTAAAAGCACATTCAAACATACATGAATATAACAACAAGCATATAATCCCTCACCTTAAAGTCGAAGGCAATTAACTAAAATCCGGAATGAAGGTCTTAATAGCGTCGCACCAGAAGAATTCGTCAAAATCGCAGCTGAACAGACCAGTCAGCTTCAAGCCTTCGTTTGAAGTCTCAAACGTCCTCAAATCGTATTTTTCCCAGAAATACGACTTCTTCGTCTTCGAGAGAGCTTTCCGTGGCCGCCTGTTTCGCTTGAATCGGAGTTCTGTGGAGGAAGTTATGGCCGTTCTCCCGAAACTGCCAGAACTTGATTTCCTGCGAAAATCTGACTCCAGCTCAGATCTTCTGCCTACACGTTTCTGGCCCTCTCTGCTCTCTCTAAAACCCTAATTAATTAGTGTGTCCGTCTCTTTTAGGGTTTGAAAATAGATCCCATATTTATACTAGTTTTTAAAGAGTTCTAGTTCTAATAGGAAACAAAAATAATACTAATAATAATAATAATAGTCTAGATAAAATTAATGGTGCATATCTATATGTATCATGTAATTATTTAAAAAAAAATAAACTATACAAGAAAATACTATTAATTAAACTTATAAAATAAATCTAAATTATCGGGGTGTTACAACCTACCCCACTTAAAATAATTTCGTCCTCGAAATTCTAGTCACGATTCTTGAGCCATATAATCTAGTTCTATGGTGAGGTAACTTCATCCTTCGCACGTGTTCCACGAACCCGTAGTCGCTACTCTATGTATAGCAGTCGTACACCGATTGCAGCCTCCTAATCCTTTCGTATCTCTCGCATTGTACACGCAAGAATTCACAACGTTCACTTAATCTTTCATATTCTTCGCGCAATTTCTCAATTCGTGCTTGTAGGGTAAATTGAGCTCTAGTGGGAGTTTGACGTGTCCGTGCCATCTAACAATTTCACAATTTCAACTATTTCTAACGAAGCTAAACATAATAGTACTAGAACATAAAGGCATCATAAAAAAAAGTCATGTAAAACATCATATCTGCCATATACTTAAACAATTAAAACACATACCTTGGAGTCGATGCAGCACATGAGTTTTGAATGACTAGGCTTATTTAACCCTTTAAGCTTACTTAAACCTTTTTAAAAGCAAAACAATTTTTTTTAAAGCACGAGTCTACAGGAACGTAGACCCGCTCTGATACCACTATGTAACACCCCAATTTTCGTAAACTTTACTATTTAAAAATTTTAGAGAACAAAAGATAGTAAAATAATAATTTCTTGATTTGTAAAGAAAATTTAAACTAATTTCAAAATCAACTTGCCAAAACTGAAGTAGTATCATAAAATAAAATGATAAACTAAAAAGTAACATGTTTCAACTTAAATTTCTATGAAAATACTAAATCTCTAGTCATTCTCGACTTCCATGGCCACTTCGACTCTGAAACTGCAAAACTGAAAAGATAAAGGGTGAGCATATTGAAAATATACTCAGTGAGGAAACATGCACATATTCACATACGCTTAAACATGCAAATAATTCACATTGTCATACACATATACTTAATTCTGAGTGTTTCTGAATTTATGATCATGTACTTGAACATGATATTCTGAATTTCTGATCATGTACTTGAACATGATATTCTGCGTTCTGATCATGTACTTGAACATGATATTCTGCGTTTCTGACCATGTACTTGAACATGATATTCTGCGTTCTGATCATGTACTTGAACATGATATTTTGCGTTTCTGATCATGTACTTGAACATGATATTCTGCGTTTCTGATCATGTACTTGAACATGATATTCTGAACATGTATTTAGACATGTATCTGAGCAAGTATAAACAAACATGAACTAAAAGCACATTCAAACATACATGAATATAACAACAAGCATATAATCTCTCACCTTAAAGTCGAAGGCAATTAACTAAAATCCGGAATGAAGGTCTTAATAGCGTCGCACCAGAAGAATTCGTCAAAATCGCAGCTGAACAGACCATTCAGCTTCAAGCCTTCGTTTGAAGTCTCAAACGTCCTCAAATCGTATTTTTCCCAGAAATACGACTTCTTCGTCTTCGAGAGAGCTTTCCGTGGCCGCCTGTTTCGCTTGAATCGGAGTTCTGTGGAGGAAGTTATGGCCGTTCTCCCGAAACTGCCAGAACTTGATTTCCTGCGAAAATCTGACTCCAGCTCAGATCTTCTGCCTACACGTTTCTGGCCCTCTCTGCTCTCTCTAAAACCCTAATTAATTAGTGTGTCCGTCTCTTTTAGGGTTTGAAAATAGATCCCATATTTATACTAGTTTTTAAAGAGTTCTAGTTCTAATAGGAAACAAAAATAATACTAATAATAATAATAATAGTCTAGATAAAATTAATGGTGCATATCTATATGTATCATGTAATTATTTAAAAAAAAATAAACTATACAAGAAAATACTATTAATTAAACTTATAAAATAAATCTAAATTATCGGGGTGTTACATGTGCTCGTTGGGACAAACTTTTGAGAGCAGGACGAAGTAAATTTTAATTATACATTACTAGTATATTAGTAATTAATAGTGAAACCTTGTCATTATCTAATTGCAACTTACCACACAATTAGATAATGAGAAGGTTTCACTATTAATTACTGGTAATATATAATTAAAATTTAATTATTTTACATTAGTGTCTAAATTTAAATCTTGATTATAATTTAGTTAAACTATAATTATCAAATGTGGTCTATTGACTATTATTACTAGGGCTGTCGATTGGTTCGGGTTCGGTTACCCGTACCTGAATTTTCGGTTACCCGAATCCGAAATTGCTATATTTCACTAACCGTTCCCGAACCATTTTAGAAGTTCGGTTACCCAACAACCGCTTCGGTTACCCAATTCAGTTATTTGGGTATCCGAAATACTCATTTAAAAATTAAAATTCAAATAATTTACTAGATAGAGAATTTGAACCCTGTTCTCCAAAAAATACATAAAGCAACTTATTCACTAAACTAAAGTTCATTCTTATACTTTAAATATATCATAATTTTATTTTAGCTAAGAATCGATTTAAAAAAACAAATTAATGAATTAATAATTAAAATGTATATATTAAATAATTTATTAAAAAAAATTCGGTTATTTCGGTTAACCCCATAACCGAAACGGGTTAACCGATACCCAAATTTTTTCTAAAAATGATACCCAAAATTGATCGGTAACCAAAAAATTCGATTATTGGATATCCAAACCCATGAATTTCGGTTCAGTTAACGGAGTATCCAAAACTCGATAACCAATTAGACAGCCCTAATTTATTACTGATACTCGTTTTTCCAATAATTAAGGAGGAAGCGGGGATTCTCTGCGGCGCCCTAGCAAGTGCAGGGCAAATGCCAGTGCGCCTGGGGCAGATGCTGAACGTGTGCGCCACGAACGCGATTTCGCGCGTGATGCTAGGGAGGCGGGTGGTCGGGCACGGCGGCGGCGGTGGAGACGAGAAGGCGGAGGAGTTCAAGGCGATGGTGGTGGAGCTAATGGTGCTCGCCGGCGTCTTCAACATCGGTGACTTCATCCCGGCGCTGGAGGGATTCGATCTGCAGGGTGTCGTCGCGAAGATGAAGAAGCTGCACAAGCGCTTCGACGATTTCTTAACCGCTATCGTCGACGAGCACAAGATCGACGGCCCCAGCAGAGGACACGTGGACTTGTTGAGCACGTTGATCTCCCTCAAGGAAGGCGACGACACTCAGGGAGGGAAGCTCACGGACACGGAGATTAAAGCATTACTTTTGGTACGTCATTAACTCTTTATTTTATTAAGTTATCATTAATTATGTTCTTAATTAGTTTAAGTTATGGTGTGTGATGTAATGTTTGAGTTAGTGTAAAGTGAAATCGATTTGAAATATGAGCTATTAAAGTTATGGGCCTTTACGGCCATCGTTTTAGGTAATATCAGCTGTCACTTTTTTTTGAGAAAACCAGCTAACACTTTTATGAGACCACAAAGTACAAAATACAAGATGTTGATTGTTGAATAAGAGTCCTTTTTCTTTATTCGATCATAGTCCTTTTTCTTTGTTTGTCCTTCCATTTATTTCATGCCCTACAATTGCCTAGAAGAGTTATATCATTAATTAATTTCTTTTTTAAGTTAATCGCATTAGTATTTATCATAATAACTTTCTTGTCTTGGCTTGCTTGATAGGATTAGTATTTTACGAAACACATTCACTTATTTGGAATAAAATTATTGTAGAATTTATTTGCTGCGGGGACAGACACTACATCCAGCACAGTGGAGTGGGTCATAGCCGAACTCATACGTCATCCTGAAATTTTGAGGCGAGCTCAACAGGAGCTCGACTCGGTGGTGGGTAGGGACCGGTTTGTGACCGAGTCGGATCTACCCGAACTCGTGTATCTGCAAGCCGTGATCAAGGAGAACTTCCGGCTCCACCCGTCGACCCCTCTGTCTCTTCCAAGAATCGCGGAGGAGAGTTGTGAGATCAATGGATACCACATACCTAAGGGGTCGACGCTTCTGGTGAATGTTTGGGCTATATCTCGTGATCCAGAACAATGGACCCAGCCACTCGAGTTTCGGCCAGACCGGTTCTTAGCGGCCGGGGAAAAGCCGAATGTTGATGTTAGAGGCAACGATTTCGAACTCATACCGTTCGGAGCGGGCCGGAGAATTTGCGCTGGTATGAGCTTGGGAATACGGATGGTCCAACTACTCACTGCAACTTTAGTCCATGCGTTTAATTTCGACTTGGCTAATGGGCTTTCGCCCCAAAACCTCAATATGGATGAAGCTTATGGGCTCACTCTGCAACGGGCCCAGCCCTTGATAGTGCATCCCAACCCCAGATTGGCCCCTCATGTTTACCATGCTTAAGTGTTTCCATGCTTTTGTGTGTGTTTTCAGTTATCTTGGCAAGTTTGCTTTCATTGTTGTAAATTTTCTTCCGTTGTAATCCTTGCTCTTGTGATTCCAGTGGAAATAACCAACTATGTACGAAAATTGCTTCTCCAGTTCTCTTTGATGCCATTAAATTATTAATTAGACGAATCAACTTTCCAATTTTTCGGATTAAAAAAAAAAAACTCATGATTAGTATTCGTTTTGAATAGACTCATTCATGTATAATATTTTATTAATATTTCATAAAGAAAAAATAATTTATACGTGTTGTAATGACACACACATTTGCTCCTTGATAAGACAATTTTGCGTTTAATCTCAGGGAACAAGACATATTAAAGTTTCTAAAAATATAAGGTCTAGCAATATTTCCGGCCCCTAGATCAATTCAGAGGTCTTTACCTTGCATGATTGAGTATTTTTATCTTAATTTAAAAGTAAAAGTTTTTAATTTCACGGTTTTCATGGGATATAAATCAAGTAAAATTAATTAATCAAATAATAGAAATAATCAAAGAATTTGGGATGTCTCAACATTATCTATTAAAGTTAATTCTCCAAAATAACCGAACGACCTTCACGGAATCTCAAGCCTTCCTAATTCGTGCATTAGATTTCATGCGAGTCTTGATGTTTGATATCTTTTTTTTTTTTTGAAAAGTCTTGATGTTTGATATTTAAACATGCATAACTTTCACTTCACTAAAAGGGTGTTTACTTTGCATGATTGAGTACTTTTATACTCAAGAGGAGAGGACTTTCCAATCTCACATACCCTTTCAATGGATATGAATAAAGCAAAACTAGCTCAAATGATATAAATAATCAAGGGCCTTGGAATATCTCAAAATTTAAATCCATCAAAGTTAACAAAAAATTAACTTTACTATATATTTTTATCTATCAAGACTAATCTCTCAAAATAAAAAATGTCCCCAAATTAAATGTTATCATACACAATTATTCCTTTCGAAAGTAGATACATCCAAATAATCAAAATGTAGCCTTTCTTTTATGATATTTCTATTCAAATAGTATAATGAAGGGGTACTTACATGTAAATACACAAATTATTAGCCAATTCATGAATTACATATGAATGTTAATTTTTACATGATAATACATTTTCTTTTAAGTTGTCACATTGAAAGTTGACGTGAGGGCCGACATGAACTTATCGTCGGATATATAACCAATACTATATGCCGTTTTTAACTAGAAAAAATGATATTGTATTGGACACTTTCTTCACAAAAATATAATATATTTACTATTTTCTTGTAAATAAATGATAATATATTTACTATTTTCTTGTAAATAAATGATGCTAATTAGATACTTAATCCAAATATTACTACATATAGTATAAAATATAGTAAGACATTTAATGAATAATCTTATGTTTTTAAGATAAATCACTTCACGAGCTTGTTCACGAGCTAACGAGCCGAGCATCGTCATGCTCAAGCTTGGCTTGCTTAGCTAAATGAACTGTTCATTAAATTATCGAACGAGCTTTTATCGAATCGAACGTCGAATAGCTCACGAGTAGCTTGACTCGTTTACAGTATCGGTAACATTCATGTAGACAAATTCAAATGTACGTATAAAGTGTACGTATTCGACACCTACATTCGTTTGCAATATTCTTTTTGCATTCAATCAATAAATTAAATTTAACATTTCTCAATATTAAATTGCCTATAGCGACCTTTTCCCAAATGAGCCTTAAAAAAGAGCGGTGGACACTCCACCACTCCACACACGTACTACCAAAATTCCATAGTTATTTTCCTTGGTATCTGATGGCTACTGCTTCTCTGCTTCTACTTCTGCTTCTCGCGGCGGCTGCTCGCTCCAGTAAGCACATAATCAGCAGCTGATCCTGAGATTATACGCGTACAAAACAAAAGCAGTTGTTTTATATGGAGTAGTAAATAATAAAAAAAAAATTAATTTTTTGGCAGGTGCGACGTGGTGCGTTTGCAAGCAGGGCGTGAGCGACGCCGTGTTGCAGAAAACTCTGGACTATGCGTGCGGATCCGGGGCGGACTGCAACCCGATCCGTCAAAGAGGGTCATGTTTCAGCCCTAACACCGTTAGGGCTCACTGCAACTACGCCGTCAACAGCTATTTCCAGAGGAACCGTCAGGCGCCGCTCGCTTGTGATTTCACCGGCACTGCTGCCGTCGTCAATTCTGACCCTAGTATAACTTTTCTCATTCCTTAAATACTATGTGCCTTTTTATTTTTATTTTTCATGGTAAAAATATCGCGATTATATGTGCATATATGTGTCTGTCAGTGTTTGTATATACTCCATTATAGTGAATTAGTTAGACAATTTCGTATGCTAGTTGGTGATTTTATTATTTATTTAATTTTATTATTATATTAAGTTTTGTTGTATGAGTTTTTCATGGTTTTTCAGGTACTGGTGGCTGTGCTTTTCCTGCTACTGCAAGGTAATACAGATTTTCTCATGCTTTTTGTTGAATAAAAATTAGTTGTGTACTTTTGATTTACGAATATAAAACAATACGATTTCATTTTCTATGTGTTTATAAGTAGAGTGAAATATAAGTATGTGTCCGTATATTTAATGTTAGAAAAAGTGTCGTGCATGGCAAAATGAGACATGTCAATGTATGAACGCCTTGACTCTCCAGTGTGGATGTCGGCGCACATCAAGCCAGTGGATGATTGGCTCTTAAATTGTGGGAATAATTTTTAAGAGCCCGCCTTAACTCTCCAGTGTGAATGTCTTAATTAACTTATCTCATCACGTGATGAGGTAATTAACACAAATTTTCATGTATGAACGTCTGCATACTGCAAAATTTTTAGTAAGTGGTTCGTATCGTGCTGACGTTTGTACATGAGAAATATTAATAGATTTTGTTAATGTACATATATATAGTAAAACCTTTTTAATTAACATAATACTTGATAAATTAATAAACTTTGTAAACTAATCAATTTATTTGGTCCCGAATTGGACCAACTGTAACAAAAGTTGTGAGGAGTTGTCGTCGTTTTCAATACTTTATTTTTTGTGATGTTGAATCATCTTTAACTTGATCACCATTAGGATCTCTAATAATACCAATCACAATGAATTGATATATGCATGAATTTATTTAATTAAAAATGAATAAATTAATTTAATTTAATATTAAAATAGTATCTCTCATTTGTTTTTACACATTATAACTTAACTTAAAATTAATAAAATACTCTATATGGATGTATTAACATCTCTCTAAATTAATAAAATTTCTAGGCCCCAAGTTTTTTAGTAATAATTTTTAGAGGTTTTAACTGCATGTCATACTAGGTATATTTACAATACACATCATCAATTTTCATCATATTTATGTGAAGAAAATACAATAACATGTGATTACATGATGATATATATATATATAGTTTGACTGATCAATTCTACTCGGGGTGAGAAAAAAGACCTAATAACCACACCAATTGACAAACAATATCGAAATCATTTTGAAAACACATAAATTTGGGTACAACCGGATGTATCGTACAACCGAGTTGACCTACATCTAAAATAGTCTTATTTATAAGATTCGGGTCAAAATACAGGTTTGGACCAGGGTGCGGATATATCAAGGTCTACGTAAAGGTAAAACCAGATTATACGGTACACCCGATTGTACCTAAGACCACCTCTTTTGAAAATATGGTTAAACGAATTTGATGACAATCGATTAAGTTTATTTTTGTAAATTCAAATTTTGAGGCTATCGGTTCAGTTTTGGTTTATATATATATATAAGAAATCCACGATTAACTGAGTTTATCGATACCATTAAGTAATTTAATTTAATTTTATTATATATATATATAAATACCTTAATAAATATTTATATAATATATATATATATATATATATATATATATTATATAAATATTTATTAAGGTATTTATTATTTATTTTTTTACTAAGACTCTTATTTTATTGGAAATATGTGCTAAAGTATTAGTACCTTTTTAATAATTTTTTGGTCTATACTTTTTATAATTGTATGTCTTAATTAAATTTATATTATAACATATGATTTTTTTTTTTCATGCTATGATTTATAGAAAAAAAAATGTAGCTTTCATGCTCTGATTTATACTATAAGTTTAATTTAATTTATATTGTGGCTGACTGTTAAAAAGTTGATTAATCTAATCGATGTCTTTGTTAATCATTATAAATTATTTTTATTTTTTATTTTCATATTTTAACGATTAATCGAGCTGGTTAAAAAATGTATGATCAAATTTTTTTATGGCACTGAACCGTAATCACCTCTACTAGCTAGCTACCATCTTTTGAAGGGCACAATGATAGTTTCTAGCCCTTTTTATGAACTTTAATTAACTTTTCTTTTCACTTCTCCCAGCCCAAGGCTAAATAATTGAAGAGGGATGTCGTCTTTATCATTAAAAGATGGTCAACAATTTGCGGCTTTTGTTTGTTGATAAACCTTTTTACACTTATGAGCAATTTAAATTTAATTAAAAGCACTTGAGGTCAAAAAGTGACGACAGAAATTTCGAGATCGGTAGCCACTTGTGAATTGTGATTGATTGCTTTCTTCCGTCTTTGTGTGTCAATTTATAAATAAAAATCATAACAAAAAAAATAAAAAATTAATTACTATCAATTAAAGGTGATCATTAAATTGGCTATAAAAAGTGGCTACTCGTTTTACGCCTTTCGGCTATTGTCTTGCATTAATTTGTCTTGTATATTCGAATAAATGGTTTACATTAATGTGTAAAGATTTTGTTTGATAATGCTTTGTAGATATTTTAAATTTATATTATAACTTCTTTAATTTGTTTTCATTTTGTACTAGTGTTACTTCAACTACAGCTCCCACAGTCACAACGCCCAATGGAGGCTCGCCTCTCGTAACAACACCTACGACTGGAGCATCAGGAGGTGCAAACAATGGTTTAGGATTCAACAATAATTTAAATGTTGGGATAATTTTAGTTCCTAAATGCATTCTCATCTACTTACTCTTGATTTTAACTATTTTCGGACTTTGATGGAATTGAGAAGCTTGTCAATTTACATCATATGGTGAAGATCACTTTTAAAATGGAGTATAAATAATATTTTATTTCTGTTTAGGGACCTATATATTTCGATATATTTTGTTGGCTTTGTTCATTTCTTGCCACCTATGCATCCTCGATCGAAAAAAGAAAAGAAGAAGAAAAAAAAGATGCATGGGCTTTCTCAATTCTTCATTTTGAATCTGTGGTACTAGTGTATGCTATCTTTCGTGTAATGATAGATGTTGGGAGCCGTGTACTATGATATGGCAAGACTAGTATTCTTAAAAATTAATGAATTGTAGTTTTCACATAGGCAACTACCGTTGAGGCTCCATTTGTTCGACGCGAATTATATCATGGAGAAAGTAATCTAATTTTAAAATATTAAATTTTATATTTGATTAAATTTTTATCAAATATGAAAAATATAAAAAATAGCAGTGCAACAATAATCACACTATCACCAAATCATCCAATTCCCTAAAGACCTAATTTGGTATAGCCACCACGCCTTAATTTTGAAAAAATAATTATCAACTAAGAAAGCAAATTAAATCGAATAAAATAACACCAGAAAATAATCAATAAAAGGTAACTCGGCTCGAATAAATCCACACTAATTCAATTCTCTGATCATCGACGCAAAGATAAATTAATCTCTGTCAACCAACCAGTTATAAGATACCGTAAACGCAACGGACGTACCCCAATTCCTACTTACTGTGTCGATAAACAGCTGGAGACGTTAGACCTGTCTATTTCCCTTATTAAAATATAACCTAGTTGGAGACGCCAGACCTAGATTTAATATTTTAATAACTTTAAGATGAAAGAACCCAGTTTAGATAGACTACCCTAGATAGTCTAGTAATAATCAGTCTATCAATTTATTCCTACTACGAACACGGTAGCTTTGTCACTAATCAGCCATATTCCAACAATTACGGATTGAAGGTGCTAATTGATTGTAATCCAATTAAACCTAAATTGGCTAGACTTAAATAAAATTAGAATTGTCTTTAAACACAATGAACAAATTGAAATCAATAGGAATCAATTTTATGCACAATTAGGTCTCACAGATATTAAATCAGTATTTCATTATTTTCGCCAAATTAATAATTTAGCTACTCATAATTAAACTAAAAGAAATCAAAGAAATAAAGATAAACATAAAACAAGAAAATAAAATGTAATTAAATGAAATAACCACTATGAAAACCAAGTAAAAATCGTCTGCCACCAGTTACTTGTCCAGCCGCAAACTTCAAAGCAAAAGCAAAGTCAACAAAGCAAAATCTTCCCCTAAGGGAAAGAACGTGTAATCTAAGAAATTGAAATAAAAACCTAACTCATTCTCTAATGTATGCGGGAGTCTCCACTTATGCTAATTAGTTGCCAATGGGAAAAGTAAAAGAATATATATATATATATATATATATATATATATATATATATATAGGGGGAAGTTCTATGGAAACACAAAGTTAAATAGAGAAAGGAGACAAGATTTGATTCGTTGATTTCATGAAATCTGATGGTTGAGATTAATTAGCAAATCTGACTGTGTATTATATATATATATCCCTAGGAAGAGGTTCTAATAAAAACCTCTGTTAAAATGAGAACTAGGAACCTAATCTTGACTTTTTAAATATTAGATCTAATGGTTAGGATTTAGTCAACAAAAGAAACTGTGCATCTATTACATTTTACTGTGCACTTAAAAAATATGCAATTTATGCAATTGAAACCAACAATGCAAAATACTCAAGCAAATCGAAATTGTGCATCTATGCAATTGAAAATGTGCATCTATGCAATCGAAATTGTGCATCTGTAGTTTAATCTCAGCCATCTATTTTATTTAAATCAATGACTTTAAATTGGTTCCTAGTTTTCATCTTAAGAGGGGTTTTTATATTAACCCTACCCTATATCCCTAAGAGCATCCACAATGGTGGTGTCTTAGAGGGGTGTCTTAGGAGTGGGCCCCACCTAAGACACACCCCTCTCCAATGCATTGTGTCTTAGGTGGGTGCTTAAATCTCAATTTCCACAAAATTCACATTTCTACACTTTTATTTTTAAATTCCAAATTTCATTAAAATTTAAATTAAACATTGCAATAAAAATAAAAATTACATAATTTAAATATTAAAAAAATTACATAATTTAAATAATTAAGATTTTAAAAGAAAAACAAAACAAAACAAAACAAAATTCCCTACCCCCACCGACTCCCCTTTTCTTCTTCTTTTTCCCCACCAACTCCCTTCCTTCCCCCTTCCCCTCCACCCCTATCTGCGTCTGTTTTCCAGCAAAACATTCAGCAAAAATTCACTCCAAGTCTTTCCTTCTCCAAAATTCCCAGGTTTTGTACTTTTTTTTTTAATCAAACCGTGCGCGTGTAGCGCACGATTTCGCCGAATTCCGGGAACGCCCCGTGTCTAGGCTTCGCCTCGGCCTCGGAACTGGCCGGGTCTCCAGCGCGGGCGGCACTCCAGCGCACCGGATCGACGCGAGCTTCGCCTCAAGCGCTGTGGATGCTCTAACAACAAACTAACGTGACTTTTAATATATGAGCCAAAGAGATTAATCTAAATTGTAGCCCAACTAATTCGTTTCTTCTTGCATCTTTCGGGCTTTTCATAAATATATCAAAATTCTCTTATCTTCTAATTTCTTTTCTTCGACTTCGTCGACATCAAACTCTTCAATTCCTGCACCAAAAAGCACCTAATTGTGTATATTAAATTCCATTCAAATACAAAATAATCCAAGAATGTGAACAACTAAAATACACACATCAGTCACAAGAATGAGACAAAATACACAAATTCTCTTGTGTACCCGGGTGTACAGTGTCATTTCGATAACATGATTGTGTCATTTCGCGACAGTGTTATTTATATAACATGATAGTGTCATTTGTAAAAGAAAATAGTGTTAGTGTTACTTCAAGATAGTGTTAGTGTTAGTGTCATTTGCACTCCGGGTGCACGATGCACACGAATGCACAGGAGTCCACCTCGACAAAATATGTCGAAATTAAATTTAAATGAAAAATGATGATGAAAACCATGACTTGGTATGTCAGCAGTCCTTGGTCATCCACATTTTCATTTCTATTATGCCACTTGGCACTTTTTAATTGGACTTCTGATTTTTTATATTTAATTTAATTATTGTGCATAAATAAACTATTAAAATTATATTAAATTCTTATTAATTATAGCTTCATAAATAGAGTCTAATTGACGAGGATTAAAAAATGCAATTCCAAGAATTTCGGAAGAGAACAGTCAAAGAAGACAGAGATTCTCAACGAACAACGTTGTTAGGCCCAGAACAGCGCTGCCCGGCCTAAATCAGTCCCGTCAAGCCTTGATCCATGCTACTCTCAACAAAACAAGCCTAAATTCACAGAGGCGACCTTATCCCGAGGAGTCCTATATGCCCGTTCAACCCTAATTCGAAGTCAAGAACAACATGAAGATATGAATATAAGGACAAAGAGTCATAGTCCGATTAGAACTCGAATATGAGTCATTTTTCTACTAGAATTCATAATTATTCGTCTATGAATATATGTAAAATCATAGTATAAAATTACCTACGACAATTGTCAACTTACTTTCAAAGTCTTACGCTAAAGCAATACAAAGTTCAACGTTTCAACGCCATTTTCGTGTTCTTGTTACTTTCTGATATAAAAGTGTTATTTTTGGGCACAACACTAATTTTACTATATTCTCACACACAAATTCCATCTCTTCCTCACAATTTCACATTCTTTTTAATTCTTTCTTCACGTATTTCTCTTTATATATATTTATGGATCCAAATCATCCTAATTATCCAAATCTAAATCTTGAAGATAATTTGAAGTTGTAAAAAAATTGGCACTGACAATAAAATATGTAATTCATATTTTTTTAGTTGTATTTTTAAGTTTCACGTATCAATTTGTACTTTGATTTATTTAATTTCAATATTGTGTTCAATTCTTATAATTTTCATTTGTTATTGAGTGAAGTATCAATTATAATGAATGACAATGTTTGATTTTAGTATGAATATAAATTTTAAAAATTAAAATACTTTAAATGAATTTTTATTTTTATTTGTATTTTTATTTTTAAATATAATAAAAAATATTATATATACTAGATAATTAAGAATAAAGTGAAAAGAAAAAATATGTAGGTTGGGTTGGTGTCACCAATGGAAGTAAAACTATATTAAGTTATGGGTTGTGTAGGTGGATGGGAGATAAATGAATATTTTATTAAAAAGTTGAGTAATGTTGGATTGGATGAGTGTCACGACTGTGGATAGTCTTATATCAATCGATGCAAAAATTATTAAAGAACTCAACACAAAAATCCTAGCTGCACTCACGAGAAGGTTAACTGTAGGATATTATTGAATCAACCTGACGAAAATTCTAGATACAAACTCAAAGCCTCAATCTCCAATAATTCGTGTAAAATCGCTCAAATCACATGACCACACAAACTCTCTAAAGCTCTCGTGTATCCACTTTCTCAACCGCTAAGAATCAAAGATAATAAATGAAGTGTGTGTGTTGGTTTAGTGGTAGAAGCTTAATGTCAACACTTCAGGTTATGGGTTCAAGTCCTCCGTCACACGACTTTTGAATTTTTCTTTATTTACTTATGTGGTGAGGACAAAATATGCATTCCTTGAAGACCAGAAGATTAAAGCCAATCCAACGGTAATAATGATATTGATAGCTTAGCAGCCCTGATTTCCCAGGATTCGAAGCTATCTTGAAGACCATCACATATCGATAAAGAAGAACTGATTTCCCATGATATAAGCCTATATTGAACGACTGAGATGCACTCTGTTGCATAAAATGCTTGAACAATTGCACGATCATTCAAACTCAAGATGAGATATTGTTAAAGAGTCAGAGGTGTATATGTTAAGCACCATATGAGATGCACTCATAACTCAGTTTAGCTCCAAACAATATGATGCACACAAATTAGAAGTGGTTTATCAAGCTCCAAACGAGATGATGCTCATAACTTAGTTTTGGTCTTTTAAGCTCCAAATGATATAATGCATAGCAATAAGCTATAGTCGTTCAAGCACCAGATGAGTGACACTTAGAGCTCAGCTCTTGTCTATCAAACTATGGACAAGATGATGTTGAAAAGTCAATTATGGTTTCCGCACGAGATGATGCATGCTCACAAGTCAGTGTTATGGTCTTACGAGCTCCTGATGAGATGCTGCTCACAAGTCAGTTCTTATCTTTCAAGCTGCAACAGATGAACTGATGCTCAAAAGTTAGTTACATTCTTTCAAACTCCAGATGGTGATACTTATAAGTAAATTTCTTTTTCTTCTTTTTCGTCAATAAAATCTTTAATTCAGCAGATACTTATAAGTAAAATGTCATATTTCAAGCTTCAGACAAAATGATGATTAGAAGTTCGACGTACAAAAGTCAAATGTGATATTTCCAACTACATATAAGATGATGTTCAAAAGTTTTATAAGGTTCAAATGAGATGATGTTCACATATAAGATGTTGTCTTAAATTTTACCTATCAATTTAAAAAAAATTATACTCCTATAAAATTGAGTGGATTTTGAAAATAGCCACTTTTATATAGTAAAAATAAATTTTACCCACTAATATAAAAACTTAAAAAAATACCCACATTTACCATTTTACCCTTACATATAAAAATTTTACAAATACCCACGAATTCACAACCAGTGAATTCACAACCAAAATTTATTTTGGTTGTGAATTCAAGCTTTAAAACTCGAATTCACAACTGAATAACAAGTATTGGTTGTGAATTCAAGTTTTAAAGTTTGAATTCACAACTATAAATAGTGTTAGTTGTGAATTCGCTTGAATTCACAACCAACATTTTTTCAAGTTGTGAATTCACAACCAATAAAACTTGAATTCACAATCAACACTATTTCAATTGTGAATTCACAACCAACGCCGATAATTCAGTTGTGAATTCATAAACTTGGTTGTGAATTCAAGAACATTTGTACAAAATTGCATGATTTTCATCAATTTCTTCATTGGATTTAAACAATTAATTGGAAGAAAAAAAGTACTAGTTTTTTTAACCGAATCGAAATAACTGAACGATCAACTTGATTCGGATAAAAAAAATTAATCCGTCGATCCACCACTAAAATATGAACATGAATAACTCAAATAAAAAAATTGATAACTAAAAAAATGATTGGAAGTTGGATACAATAAAAATGAATAACTCAAATTTCAAACCAAGAATTGCTACAAACACCATGAAATTCAATACAACAATTGTTGCTGGCGTAAAAAAAAAATCACAACCAAAAAATTCCCCCAAATTCAAAATCTAGGGCTCAAAACCTCAACACACCACCGAAAGCAAGCCGCCCTCGGCGGCGTCGCTCTCATCCAAGAACAAATCCTCCGTGCCCCTGACGGCGGCGTGGCCGCCGCACGCCACCAGCGCCACAATCAAGGCGACGAGGACATTCAACCCGACGTGAGTGAACACCAGCGCCATCACGGTGACCAACCCCAGCGACAGCAGAACCACGCGGTCGTCGACGATTCTGCCCAAGATGACGACCGGATCTTTGCAGCAGAACCACGCATCGGACCTTCGCCGGTCCAAGGCGGCGGTGGCAGAACAGATCGAGAGGGAGAGATCTGCGATGAGAGAGAGAGAGAGAGAGAGAGAGAGCGGCGGCGGCTGCATCGGACCTTCGCTGGTACAAGGCGGCGGCCACCGCGGGAGAAGAGACGTGGCACGGTTGGCCGTCGCTCCTTCTTTCACGGCGGTGTTGGCCGTCGGAAGCCTGTCGGAGCTCCGCTTCTAAGCTTGAGGCTGCTGGAGAAAGCCAATTTGGAAGGATTGGAGGCGAGAGAGAAAAGAGGGGGGAGAGAGAGAGAAAAGAGGAGAGAGAGAGAGAAAAGAAAAAAGAGAAGAGAAAAGAGGAGAGAGGTGCTCCAGATCTGGATCGGGAAAAAAAAAAGATGAGAGAAAGTGATGATTATTTTTGGAAAATTGCAAATATTTAAGGAGGGGTATTTTAGTCTTTTCGCTCAAAAAGTGGGTAAAATTTTATGTTTTTATCTTAGTGGGTAAAATTTATTTTTGCTATATAAAAGTGGCTATTCTTATATATTAACACTATAAAATTAGTAAATCTTTTTTATATACGATTAATAAGAAATATGATGTATCAATCATTCATCATATGCTATGTCAAATTATCATATATATATATATATATATATATTTCTTATTTTTCTAAAATCTCCAACCTCACATTAATATTTTATTAAATCATAAAATAAAAACTTATATAAAAATACAATTTATTCTGACTCTCAACAAAAAATTAATATATAACTGACGAAAATTGTTGAGATTATTATAGTGTGAACTGTACAATCAATTTAATTTTAATCAAATAAAAATAATTAAAAAAATTATATAAAAATCATTTCATATAATATGACTATAAATATTGTACATTATATAATTACGATATAAAATTATTTTCCGTCGAAAGGGTTAGTTTTGTTAATATAGATTACTTGGTCGTGGTTTAGCTTCTCCTCATTTTCTAGTACTCTCTCCGTTCCAATTTTTAGTATCAAACTTTCCTTTTTTGGTCATCCCATATTTTAGTATTCATTTTTATTTTAAGTAAAAGTAGGTGAGACCCTTTATTCACTTTAATTATTTTAACACTTACATAAGAGATGAGACCCTTATTCCACTCACAACACACTCAATCACTTTATTAAAACTTATTCCACTCACAACACACTCAATCACTTTATTAAAACTCGTGTCATTCTCAAATAAATATTAAAAATTGGGATGGAGGGAGTAATTTTTTACTCCCTCTGTCCCAATAATGAAGACACACTTCATTTGGGCACGGAGATTAAGGTAAGGTAGATTAGGGACTTAAAGTGTTGTAATGTGTTTAATTAAGGGGGGTGTATTCGTTGTGGATTTCCACAGACTTTAAAAAGTCCATGGAATTTAAATTCCATGGAATTCACATAGATTCCAGACGACTTTCAAAGAATTCGTGGTTGGATTTCACCACGATTTTCACTGATTTTCGAAGAATTTAGGGGATAATTCTGGAATTGAAATCCATGATGCCAACGCCCGCTGAGTCCCAGCACCGCTGGGAATCCAGCGAGCGCTGGAAACCCAGCAAGCGCTGGAAGCCCAAGTGGCTTTGCTCGAATTCTGGGGATTTTACTCAAATCCCAAACAAATACCCCTAATTCATGCTCAATTCCGTGGATTTCATCAAATCCCCAACTAATACACCCCTAATTATATAATTCATGCTCAATAAAATCAATCTGGGCTGGGTTGCCTGGGCCCAGCAACCGCTGCAACCCAGCGGCCGCTGGGAACCCAACGCACGCTCAAATCCAGCATCTGCTGGACTCTCTCAACGGTGGCTGAGTTCCAGCGGTCGCTGGTGGCCGCGGCCGCTGGAACTCAGCGCTCGCTCAAAACTCCATGTATTTCAATTCTCGTGGTTCTTGGCCGGATTTCGTCGTGTGTATTTTTTGGATGAAATCCATGAAAGTCATTCCAGATTTGAAGTCAATGGAATAACGAATACACCTAGATTTGTATGGATGTTAAAAAGTCTGAAACGAATACACCCAGATTTATATGGACTTTTAAAAGTCTTGAACGAATACACCCAGATTTCTGCAGACTTTTAAAAGTCTGGAACGAATACACCCAGACTTTTAAAATCCATAGAAATCTATTAAACTCCACAACGACTGTAGACTTTTAAAATCCATGGAAATCTATTAAACTTATTTAATTCCTATATGATTAAATCAATGTTTTACAAAAGTGGACAGAAGAGAATTAATTCCACCGCCATCCATCTCATCCGCCGCCCAGATGCAACCATTCTTCCACCGCCATCTCCGGCCCCGCCGCCTCTCTCTCTGCCACCGCCGAGACAACCCCAGTAGCACAAGTACCCCTTCCCTCTCTCTCCCACCCACCTTTCCTCCAAGAACCACCACTCTTCCATCGCCACCCTCTCTGCCACCGCCGAGACAACCCAGCAGCACAAGTACCCCTTCCCTCTCTCCCCCACCCACCTTTCCTCAAAGAACCACCACCACGACCACCTATACTTCAAAGCTCAAATCTCAATTTCTCCATTTGCTCTCTCCAATTTTCGCCTAGAGATTCTCGATTGGGAAGGCAGCGGAGCCGGAGGAGAGGACGGAGGACATTGGAGTGGCGGCGATGGCGGTCTGGAACCATAGGCATGAAACAGACGGAGGATTCTCGCCTAAAATCGAACGCCTCTGCTCCTTCTCTTCAGAGATCTGCCGCGCCAGCAAACCCTAGCCCCTTGCCCCCAGATCCGCCGCCCTGCATACCCTAGTCCCCAGATCCGCCGAAGAAGAGAGAGGGATGGGTGGCGGCTGTTCGGCCGGAGAAGGCGGCGGAAGGGAGGAGGAGGCGGCGGCGGCGGCAGACATAGAGGTCTAGAGCGAGAGAGATGAAGGAGAACCGAGAGGGATAGAGAGAGGGGTCAGACAGGGGCGGTCGCGGCGCGACGTCGGCGCCGGCGCCGGCGGCCGGAGAAGGCAGAGAGACAGAGAGAGTGGCGCCTGTATGTGAGGGAGGCGGATAGGCCGAGAGAGAAGAGTAGAAAATAGGCGTAGGATTTTTTTTGTTTCTTACTTATACTTTAATTAAGCTACAATTAATTAGTGTATCTTAAGTTCTAATTATTTCCTTATTTGAAAGTGTGTCTTTATTATTGGGACAACCCGATAAGAAAAGTGTGTCTTCATTAGTGGGACGGAGGGAGTATTTTTTTTAGAAAGTCAAAAGAATAAATTGAAAACGAGTACAAGGGCTACTCCAAACCTTTTTTTAGTAATTTATGTAAGCTGAATTGGGAGCGCTAGATTAAAAATACTACTCCACTATGCAATGCAACAAACTATTTATTTCATTTCATTTCATCCACAGAAAAAAGTGGAAGTTACTTGTCCGACTGTAGGACCTCCCTCTCCCCCACGTCTCGTCTCTTTCCACTCACACACAACATACACCCACCTGCCTCTCTCTCTCTCTCACACTCACACTCACACTCACACTCACACTCACAGTAGTAGAGTTTTCGAGTAAAAGAGCCACTCCCCCGACACATTCTTGCTTCCAGGCCCACCACATGGTGAGAAAACCCTACCTAAACCCCTTTATTGCGCTTTCTACAATTTTTAACTCTCTATTATTTGTTTCTTTCTTTACTTGGCTTGTAGTTTATGCATTCGAGACTACACTAGCTCTGCTAAAATTGTGACCCATGTATCGGTTAAAAAACTAAATTATTTACAGTTGCAGTTGGTACTATTTTCCTTGATTTTATGGACTGTGCTGTGCGTGTGTGTGTGAGAGAGAAAGACAATGGGAAGGGCATATTTTGTGTCCTGTGCTCCGTTTAAGAATTGAGATGGTGAAATTTGTGCAAATAGATTATCGGTTTGTTGCTTGATTGAATCCGTGTAGTGTGTAGTGTAGTGTAGGATAATGCTGATGTCGAATTTAAAATTCTTTTACATATAAACATGTGGGTGTATGCTTTCGATGCGTGCATAATAGTGTAAATTAAGCTAACTAATATGGTTTAATTGAGTGTGGACTACTAGTTTCTCCCTAGAATAGAGAACTAGGCATTTTTCAAAACAATATGGATTTGTTAATATTCACTTATGATGTAAGTACTAATATGGGCGTGTGCGATTTTATGATGATTGTTTATTTGCAAATTGTGGTTGTTGACTGTAACTTTGGGATGAAGTTGTAACCATCTGAGGGTGACTGTTTATTTGGGTAGCATTAAGTTCAATCTTTATTCTATTAGCAAAATGCTGCTGATGTAAGTCTACTTTGTTAGGTATCGAGTGTAGGCATATATAAATTTATTTAAGTAATGATTTCATCTTTATTTTCTACTTTTTTTTCCAAATGGATTAAATTTTTGTAGCATTTTCTTGTCCTTCAAAATTTCAGTTACAATCTGAATTTTCAATCACATACTCTTATGTAGGATTTGACTAACCCAGTACTGGAGTTAGATATTTCAAATTTAATGGAATTGAGGCATTTAAAATTTCGGTGGAGAAAATGTTTTCTATAATTTTCAGTTTGTCCTGTGGTCTATTACATAATTGGTTAGGAGCCATAAAACCAATCTGACATGACATCCAAGCATTTGGTAAATTAAATCTCTGTAAAATCTAATTGGTATGACCATGGCGATATAGTAACTTCTAATTATGTGGTGAATAAAATAATTGTTATCTCTTTAGGTTGTTTGCCATGGCTTCAAAAATGGCTATACTCTTGTTACTGAATAATCACAATGATCACAACATCATTCCAGAAAAACTTAAATGCTCTAATTGATGGCATAGGCATTTCAGTGTCTCTGAATTGCTGATCGAAGTTCTATTGTATAAAATGCAGATTTCTGTGCGGTCCTATACGATTGTACAGAATCCACCCAACCTCCTTTCTTATAATGTTAAATTTGTCTATATATATAGAAGGAAAATCTAAAGTTAATTCTAATATCTTAGATGTCTTTTTCTAAAGTTCAGGGCTTTGCTTCTTTCACATGTGTTTTTGGTTAACCTTGTTAAATTCTAGTAGATTTTTTTTCCTTTTCTTTCATAGTTTCCTAAATACTTGCTACCAAAACTGGCATATGGTTATGTCTTGTAAGATAAATCTCTTTATTCACCATAAAAGTGTCTTGTGAAATCAATTCAGTATAGCAAACAACAATTATCCAACAAGATGAACATGTGAAAGTGATAGATTTATTTCATTATGCTAATCTTGATGGGCCCTTAGTTTAAGCTGTCATGGACATTTTGGCTCAGACATTCTATTTCTCCTCATGTTTTCATTCCATCATACCATGCATGTTATAAGTGAACCAGGACATGAAACACTAGATGAAGCTCCATTTTCTAATGGATGATTGCACATCTCAATTTAGTGAGTCAAGTGGATTATACAGCTGCCTTATGATTTTTTAGCTAACTATTACATCTATAGAGCTGGCATAGGTCTCGTTTCCAACTTCGATGTGCAGGTACACAAACTTATAACTGTGAATGGGAATAATTTCCATCTCTTTTGAGTTTTATGTGCCATATTTTCATGCATTTTAAATTGTTACTATCTGCAGTATGCCGTGATGCCATATATTCATGCTTTTCCTGCTATATTTTGTTCTAGCTATTTTTAAATTTTCTTGAAAAAAATATATTATGTGAAATTTATTTCTAGTCTACTTACAGAAAATAATCACTTGTAAGAAAAGCTGTATGACAAATTTTTGAGGGGGGGCTATGCGCCTATCATTAGTGTGGATCATATGAGTAATGAGTTAGGTAGCTGTTAGACATGGGATTCTGCATCATGAGATCATTTAAAAGCGGGTTCAATTAATTTGATTATCATCAAGGGAGGAGATCAATTACATGTCCTATAGTAATATGGCATCAGTTTTCATATTTTCCCATCTGCGTTCCTCTTTTACTTCTGATTTATTGGTTTTATAAATGTTGCCTTGGTAGTTGTTTTCCGGTTTCATGTACTATTTCTCGTATGATAATAGGAAATTAGGAATTAAAAACCCTTTCTGATAGAATGTGGAAGAAAGGATTTATTTATAAGGCATATTATGCGTGTTTCCCATTTGCAGGAGTGTTGTGATATCTGTGGTGATGTTGGGGTTGCTGACGCATTAATAAATTGCAGCCTATGTAAAAGAAATACTGAGCATATGTAAGATCTCTCTCTCTCTTTCTCTCTCTCTGTTGCTCACTAAATTTGTGTCTCTGTTTATGAATTTTCTGTGTAGTGTCTTGGTTTTTTGGAAGTGAAATGGAAGCAGAGATTTAACAGAAGTTGTTCAATGCTAACAAATGATCTGCAAATTGTTTGCTTTTTTTGGTGTACCTAGTGTACTTGATATCAAATCATATTTGCTTCTGTCTGAATTCGAGTTCTGCAAATAG